>NC_051156.1:149652378-149809878 GCF_013339745.2 Dermacentor silvarum
CGACGTCACCAACACCAACACGGACGCATTCGCAATCCGCCGGTCGGGCAGAGATAGGCTAGTTTCCTTTAGGGAAATCATTGATCATTACAGACTAACCAAGGCTAGATATCCGGCAGCACATTGTTCATTAAACAAGTGGCAATCAGTGGCGTGGCGGCTAATACAAACCAACACTTTCCCCAACCCCATTGCCTCCAGTCACTATCACCCAGAGGTATACACAGACATATGTAAGCATTGTAACAACCGAGCAGATCTTCAACACATAATCTGGGCATGCCCAAAGAAACAATATAACAATAACTGTTCAAAACCACAACAACGAAGTTTAATAATAAGAAATGAGGAGCAATGGGAGACCGTGCTGCTCAGCTCGGACCCGGATGTTCAAGCAAGAGTTGTCCAAATGGCTGAAGACGCCGCCGCGGCTCAGGGGCTGCCGGCCGCCGTCTAAAGGGGGGACGGGGGAGGCTTCTAGTCATTACCTCCTCCTCTAACCACATTTTGGGCAAAATAAAGTTATTTCTCTCTCTCTCTCCGCAAGGTAACAAATTGGTGGAGGTGCCCGTGTAACAATATACAGGGTCTTCAGAGTTAAACTAGCAACAATTTTAATAAACATGTTCTGCTAGCTATACGCAAGATTTGCTTGCACAGGTGGCCTATTTGCACTGGCGGACACAATTTTCGCGAACGTATAGAGTTATTGAGCGAGTTATAGAGCGAACGTATAATTAGAAAAGGCTTCCTAATTAATTTTTTGTAATTACGATTTTGGCATATGCTTATTTGAAACGCCAAGTCAATCGAATTTGAAGACCACTTCGATTTGTATAATCTTGGAGCGCTTCTGTTCCGAGATATTCGACATCAAACTCGTTACTAATACAACTAATTTCGCATTCAGGGGCGTGGATCTCGACAACGCCAAGAGGGCACTGTGACGTCGGTTACTGCGTGTAACATACGTATATCGTTCGCAAGCTGGGCGAATGTGAGAGCAGCTGCGCTGTTGCTATAAGGCTGGCGAAAACAAGCATCGACTGACTTTTTTCCCTTGCCCTCACGTCGACATTTCCTCGCGGCTGCCGTTGTGCATTTTTTCACCGACTCACATACTTTCGAAAGCGAAAAGTTTCACCTACCCTATGTGGAGGAACTGAATAATTAAGCGGCATAGAGGCAATGATGAAGCAAAATAATTTTAACGGCAACGACACAAAGTAAGGCTATCGATCTCAAAGAACGAAGATGTAAATTTTGAATAGCGTGTCTTTTTAGGTGTCGCGGCCTATTGGCTGAGGCAAGTGGCTTTCAGATCTTAAATGCGTTTTCAAAAAACACGGCGTGCCAAGTGGGCACTTTTGTCTGTGCCCACGATATCTCAGCGAAGTGACCGTCTGCTTCCCGTTTATTTCTGTTTAAAAATAACGCAACATATGAAGAAAAAAAAATGTAGAAGAAGTGAGACGGGAGAAAAGAGAAATAGGAAGGAAGAAGATAAAAAAGATAAATAACCTCATTGGGGCACATAAGGACTCCAGCTTCAGGCTATACACGAAGGAAGGGGCGTATAAAGCCGGCTGAACTGTTCCCTTGCGCTATGACTTGTAATATAGGTAAAGAATTACATGTATTTAATTACTTCTAATCAATTAAATGTTTGGGGAATGCTGTCCTTTACCTGTTCATTTGTTTACTCGGTATACGCTCACTGTAATTTCATTACGTTTTTCAGTAACCAATTTACATGCTATCAGTTACTTACGGGCGAGACAAGAGGCAACGCAGTTTTGAGGACCTCATCAATATGGCGAAAGCTACAGCAAAACACACACACACACGAAATCATGCCACGCAGAAGCTTCGCTAACGCGCATGTTCAGACAGCATTGTCCACCGCTCAACCTTCCGAGCGCGACCCGTGTTCTCTAAATATAATGGTCGATGAAGGATTACCAGTCGACCGCGGATCAACCTTTTCTTTGTATCAAGAACACACGGAGCCGGTTCTTGTTTCCGATAGGAACCGCAGCTTTCACCACACCGCACAGAGTCGGCGAGGCAGAGTATAGACTTTTTTTTTTTTTTTTTTTTCATCACGCGTGTGGTCTCCGGTCTTTCGTTTGTCCCCAGTGATGTCATCTCTCAGCGGCGCCGGCGCCGCGGCAAAGGACGTGACACAGGGGAGGCCGCGGTCGCGTTTGGTACGTGCCTCGCGAAGACGGCTGGAAGAAGCAGCATGACGCGCGAAGTAGCAGCAGCAGCAGCAGCAATTCGGAAGCAGCGTGCATACTACGCAGGTGAGAGGCCAAGTTGACCGCCACGGCGAATGACTCCGGTGTGGCGGAAAATGACGGAAGATGGCGCCTGTCGTCCGCGGCATCCGCCGCCGCAGTGTTCACTGCTCCTGTGGGATTGTTTTCTGTCTCTCCCCCTCTCTCTCCCCCTTTCTCATCTGAGCCTCCCACCTGCGTGTCCTCAACCGTGGTGGAGTAACTGTAGCCGCGGCGCGCTTGTCGAGCTCTGACGCCGCCGGCCTGTTTTCGCGGCAGAGGTTCGCTAGCTGCGGCAGTTTTGCGATTTCGCCCGCTTCGAACGATGCCGCGCGAGAGTGGTGGTTGCCTGCTCCGTTTGAGGGGGTGGCAAAATGGAAATAATATGCGAAGAGACGGCCTTCATTCAGTGTTGCGGGAGTTTTAGCTCCGCACTCATTGAAGGGCTTTGTTTCTAGTCCTGTATACTTGAAGCGACAGCTGGTTCCCGAGTGAAATGGAACGGTTAGAAAGAGAGTGGGAGAAAATGTCTTTTCAAGATGGCGGGGGAGGCGCGGGCAATATGCTTGCTAAATATTCGTCCTATAGAACATTGTGAACCCAAATCCTGTTTTTTTTTTTTTTTATTGAATCGAGCCTGATTAGCAAGCGGGTGGGACGGGAAACAGCGGGTAGTCGGTAAAGGGGAAAAAATAAATGAAAATAAACAAATCAACAAAAAAAATGCCTCCAGTGGGCGACGTGGTACAAATCCGGTACCTTACAGTGCGACGATCTCCCGCGGTCAGTGTTCCCAACGTAAACGCGAAGAGGAACTTTATGGTAATCTGCGCCACCGCAGCATTCTTTTTTTTTTTAACGGCAATGAGCATTAAGGATTAATTTTTCGATTTTTCGTACCGCCTGTCGCGGGCATCCTCCTCATATTTTTTAAATGTTCCCTTGACAGAAGTTGCCAGAAAAGTCGATTAGTCTTAATCCGTTTCGACATCGGATTTGCGACATGTGAGCCTTCGTCGTTGTCGCACCAGTTGCCATTGATCTGATTAGAACTTGATGTCCTCCAAACCGTTTTTTTTTTTTTTTTTTTTTTTTTTTTTTTTTTTTTTTTTTTTGCCGCTACAGCAGTTAGGTTGGTCGAAAGTGGGCTTGCCTTGTTCGTCCGTCCACTTCGTTACGCAGACGATCACCGTTGTCGTCATAGACGTCATTTTTGTCGCCTTCAAGCCGCGTCCTCATTCCTGTGTTCCTAGAGGAGTGAATATTTCGGCTTCGAACGCGGGCTTAGCAACAGGACTGACAAATAGTGCAAGGCCTGCGCTCAATATACGAGGGCGAACCCGAACGTATTTGCCCCTATTTTTTTATTAGCCAAAATAAGGTACATACAGGCAATTACAAGAGAGAGAGAGAGAGAGAGAGAGAGAGAAGTTTAATAATGCGAAATGCAGAGGTCGGTCTGAGGTAAATTCCTCTAGCCAGCTACTCGGCGTTGGGGGAAGGGGAAGAGGGAAAGAAAGAGGGAAGAAAGAGGCGCATGATGGGTGACGATGACGAGAGAAGATGTAACACATATGGGGAGCAATTTTGCATGCTCAAAGCCTACAGTCCAGGCCCGTACTTTTTAAAAAGTTCAGTAGCGCCTGGATGGCCTTGAAACTCGAATGAGCGTCTGGCCAAGGGCCTAAAATAACTTCCTCCGACAACGGTGGGCTGTCGAGACGCGTAAGGTCATTCTTCAACCTTTGACGCTCTTCCACGTACTTAGGGCAGTCACAAAGCACATGGCTTATAGTGACATGGCACAACTAACAGTCTGGAGACTCAGTGCGTCGCATGAGGTGCACGTATCTGCGCGTAAACGCTACCCCCAGCCTTAGTCTGTGCAGAAGACTGGCACAGCTGCGTTGAATTTTCGGTGGTAGCCTAAATTTCATGGTAGGGTCCGGTCCAATCTCTGTAGTCGTCTGTGTCGATTATCCGGATTGTCCCAGTGCTTTTCTGTCGATTTTCGGATGACACTGGAGAGGAGGCAGTTGGCGTCCGCTCTTGAAAAAGGAATTGCAAGCATTGACTCTGGTTCTTCGAGAGTGCTTTCTTTGGGCTGATTACAAATATACGTACTATTCTACGTGCCTTACACTATTTTTCCGCATAGTCCCCACACCGGTTCAGCACATTTGTCCCATCGCACCACTAAATTTGAGAGGACCGTGTTGCAGAATTCGTCCGGCTGACTGTTCCCCGAACGCTCATTGTCATGCAGGTCTTCACGGTCTTTTGCGAACTCACAACACCGCCACCTCACACTTCTCAAGGCGAGACACATTTGTCCATACGTGGGCTGCATTTACCTGTAGATTTCGATGGGCGTTCGTCCCTTGGTCCGTAGAAAAATAATCACACTTCGTTGCTCGTACGCCATGGACGTGCGAAGCACAACCGCCGTCTTCAACAACTGACAGCAGCGCCGTGCCGCAGATAAGTCCTGGCCGGTCCAAGAAAGGTCCATCGCTGGGAATGGATATGTTGATTCGCATTTACAGCCATAATTTGGCTAAAAGAAAGGGGGTGGGGGGGGGGGGGGCAAAAAATTTTCTGATTCGCCCTCGTAGACTGAGAGCGGTGACATCTATGCGTGTATTTCGAAGACCGGTATTGAAGCAATGACGTAGCGGAGAAGGATGGCATCATATGCGAGTCGCGTAGAAGGTGTTCTTGACAAGGTGGCGGTGCTTTGTCCTGAAGTTTTTTGTCATCATACTCGTGAAAACGGTGTCGGCGGCACAGAAGAGGAGTGCATGACAATGATGATGATCAGCCTCAAACGCGGCACGTGCTCATCAATAGAGGATGCGTCCAGGATAAGGCGGTTGGTAGAAAACACACGTCGAAAGCATCGATGATGTGTCAGGGCTAACAATGAGCTCAACTTGATCAGTTCTTTCGTATCAACCCGCCAGCCCCGCCGTTCTGTTAAAAGCTCGGTCCCCCTGCGTTCGATCGCTGTTTATAGTAGCATCTCCTGCTTTGGGGGCTTGGGTCAAGTATCGGGTGGTATTTTCTTTGTTCACATTGTTATTTTACGTTACGATTTTTCTATACGTGTTAATAATTCTTATGTGTTTTTTAGTTAGTCAGCCCTACTTGATGTCTGTCTCATCACCTGGCCTCTGGGCTTCCCCGTGGTCAGCCTCGGTAGCTCCCCAGGAGCTACCGCTTGAGTTTTTTCTCCGCAGTGGAACCGGCAGCGTTCCCGTGGCCATGGTGCCTAGCGACGGGGGCATAATCAATATGAAGAACCCGAAAATGATTCAGATGGCATTGCAGAAGGCGTCAACTCACTTCCGACAGATCACTGAGGTCCGTCAGTTTGGCAGGGGAGGTATATTATGTTGCTCGCCAGACCACAACTGTGCCAACGAACTGCTGATTTGCTCAACATTCGCTTCACATCCGGTGAGATGTTTCGTCCCACCGCATCTTGCATGCTCTAGAGGCATTGTTCGAGGTGTACACGTCAGTTTGACACCTGAAGAAATTTTAGAGATGTTTTCGGTGGCTGGTGCAATCTCTGTTTACCGGTGTAGCCGAGTAATTTACAATAAGAAGACTCCGACTGAGTCAGTGATAGTTACATGTGCTGGGACGATGCGTCCAACAGAAATCAAGGTCTGGCCCCTAATTTATAAGGTTGAAGCTCTGGCTCCACGTATTCTACAATGCGCCAACTGTTGGCGATTCGGTCACCACGTGAGGGGCTGCAGATCTTCTCCACGCTGCCGTAATTGCGGTGACAACCACAATTTTACTGATTGCTCATCCGAAGAAGAGAAATGTTGTCTCTGTAGTGGTGGTCATCCCGCTAACTACTCGAACTGTCCTGCGAGAACACAGGAACTTCAAATTTTGGAAGTAATTGAAAGGAGACGTTGCTCACGCCGTGATGCTGTTGCTGAGGTCCAGGGAAGATCTAAGTGATATGCAGGAGTGACAGCCCGTCAACAAATGGTTGCAGACTCAACCCTTTCCGATGCTATTGCGATATCTGTCGAAAAAGCACTGTAAAAAGCTAAGGAACGACTAACATCAAACCTATCGGAGACTCTAGCTCATGTGATGACATCACAAATGATTCAGCTTTTCAGTTCTGTAGCGCGCCCTAACACTAGCTCACAGATTCCTACAAATCCCCTTACATAGAACGCTGGGCAACTAATAGATCCCTCGCCAGTCATTGCAGAAAGCACTAAAAATACAAGACCATCAACTTCAACTCAGCAGACCGACAACGGATGCTTCTCTGGATCAGTGTCGGAAAACAACCACGACGTAGAAATGGATCTTCCGACGCTTAAACGCACAAGATCACCTAATGATAATTCATCCACCTCTGTCCCGCACTCCAAAACCAAAAAAGTTGTTAAAGATAATATTTCAAAATCCGATGCTAACCACAATTCTTCAAGTTCCATCCATAAATCAAAACCGGCCGGCTAAACACGGTAAAGACAGTCTTTCGAAGAAAGATTTTTTGAAAGACAGTATCTTAGAGCAAGCGATTTCTACAGTAGGCATTAATTCATCATAGGTGTTTTAAAGGTATTACAGTGGAACTGCTGTTCCATTATTTCTGCAGCCACAGACTTAGTATATTTTTGTTCTCAATTTTCTCCCGACATTATTCTTTTGCAGGAGACTTGGCTCTCACATGGCCAAGATTTCCACATAAAAAACTACCGTTTATTTCGATTGGACCGTCCATCGAGAGGCGGAGGCCTCGCTTTCCTGATAACAAATATGCCACAAAGCAACAATATCATATCAGTATATGTCTACGGAGTGCGAGATACTAGCAATAGATGTAACTATTCCTTGTTGTTCTTCGTTTTCTTTAGTTAATACATATTTTCCCGCAGGTGTTCAAGATATTCGATTCCTTAACACCGTTGTCAAATCTTGTAGGAAATAAATTGTGATAGCGGGAGACTTTAATTCACACCATGTGGCTCGGGGTTTCCGAACAGACTCATGTGCAAAAAGATTATCGGACTGGGCAATTAATCAAAATTTTTCTTGCTTAAACACGAAAACAGTTACGTTTATTCAAGGTCGTTATAAATCAGCATTCGATCTAACATTTGCCAGTTCGGGGATGTCCGTCACTTCCTGGTCTACAGTCGACTCTGCTTCAAACAGTGACCATCTACCCATTGGATTTGATATTGTGTGCCCTCTTACTTCTTTAGAGTCTCCGGCGCGAATTTTTGTCAATTACCAGAAATTTCAGAGTGTATTAAAAGCGACCCTCAACTCCCAGATAACGGTGCCGGATGACATCAAAGCCATGAGTCTTTGCGCGGTATTAAAAAGTTCATATAAAAGATCTCAGTTCAATATTAACAAAGATAAACGTACTCACTCTCCTTGGTGGAATTCGGAGTGCACGCGGGATTATAGAAGACGAAAAGCCGCTTGGAAAAAACTACTTTACAATCAGTCTCCAAGTAACTGCTGTGATTATAAGTTTGCAGCTGCCACATTCAAGAGAACTGTATCGAATGCCAAAGACGAATATGATAAAAAAGCATTACGAATTCCTCTCTAAGCCTAACAACAAAAAAGCACTAGTCAGATTCCTTCGGTATAGAAAGTTCATACCGGCATCAGCGAACACTACATCGATAATTCTTTCACCACGCGAGATATCTGCTTCATTAGAATTCATAGGAAAGGGATTAGCTCAACGCTTAACATCACGTTTGCCGAACCGACAATTAAGACCTCCCATCGCGGATGACTTTGTGGAAGTCACAGTTTCGGAGCTTTCCAATATTGTTAGATCTTTGCCTGCCTCAGCACCAGGTCCTGATGGCATATCCAATGCCATGCTAAAAATTTTGTTTGCAATGTCTCCTGAGGAACTTCTAAACACCGTGAATTATTCTCTAAAAAATGCTTGGATTCCTCAAGAATGGAGGACAGCCAAAATAATTCCGCTACTTAAAAAACAAGAAGCTGGCTACAATCTTGACAATATTCGACCTATTTCTCTTACCTCAAATGTGGTAAAACTTACTGAAAGAGTTCTATATGATCGCATTCTTCTTCTTCTTCTTTCTGGGGTTTTACGTGCCAAAACCAGTTCTGATTATGAGGCACGCCGTAGTGGAGGGCTCCGGAATAATTTCGACCACCTGGGGTTCTTTAACGTGCACTACAACGCAAGCACACGGGCGTTTTTGCATTTCGCCTCCATCGAAATGCGGCCGCCGGGGCCGGGATTCGATCCCGCGACCTCGGGCTCAGCAGCGCAACGCCTTAGCTGACTAAGCCACCCCGGCGGGTCTATATGATCGCATGATAGATCATGTATCTAAAAATTCGTTACTGAGCCCAAGTCAGATAGCTTTCCGGCATGGTCTCTCTATTTGGTGTGCGCATGTAGACTTGGAAAGCAGTACCCAACTTGCTCGAAATAGAAAAGAATTGAGTGCTTTAGTGACTCTTGACGTGGCGAAAGCTTATGACAGTGTCGAGTGCCCACTACTACTGGACAGATTACAGTCCTACAATTTTCCGAGATATATAACGACATGGATTTTTGCATTTTTAAGAAACAGAAAATTTTATTGTTTTCAAAACGGCGTTTCTTCAACAAAATTCTATCAGACAAGAGGGGTGCCCCAGGGGGCTGTTCTGTCTCCTGTCCTATTTAACCTGTTGATGAGTTCAATTCCACTGAGCCGGGAAGTTCATCTATATGTCTATGTAGACGACATTGCATTTTTCGCGACAGCAAGAGACATCAATTCCCTTTTTCTGTCCTTGCAAACATACCTCAGTATGCTAGAGACGTGGCTTCACACTCTTCACCTGTCTCTAAACGTAAACAAAAGTGCAGTCCTTGTCTTTCCGCTTTCCGGGCCGATACATTTATCATTAGTATATGATCAGAGAACAATTCCACAAGTCGAGTCGCTTAAGTACCTGGGTATCACATATGATGAAAAACTTAGCTGGCGTTCTCACATAGAAAATATTGCAACGAAAGGGACACGAGCTGTAGGTTTATTACGTAGAATCAGTAACCGGCGTTCTGGTACGCGAAGTGACACATTAATTATGATCTACCGTATGTATGTACGACCGATTCTAGAATTTGGATGTGTTTTGTTTTCCAGAGGTGCAAAATATAAAATAAGACCACTTGTTCTATTAGAGAGAGAAGCTCCTCGAATATGTTTAGGCCTGCCTAAATTCGTTGCTAATAATGTGTTATACCAGGAAGCGCGCTTACCTTCTCTTCACACGATATTCTGTATGCTTACGGTTCAAACCTACTTAAGGGCTTATGAATCGCCTCTTAGACGTACAGAATATATATTTATTAGTGAACCAAATTCATTTTTTGAGATCACGTGGCCTCGGTTACATACCCCACAGGTTGTATTTGTGCAGGCACAATTAGCACCTTTAAATGTTCGCATTAGGGAAATCATTCCGTTCGATAGGTCCACATTGTCCGTTAAAATATAATTTGCGGATATTTTCCCCAATAACGCAAAACTGCTGCCACCAACATATTTGAATGCCCTTTTGCAAGATTATTTGGCCCATTTCCCAATAAATGTAATAACGACTAATGCTTCCTCGTGTGAAGAGAAGGCAGGCGTGGGAATATACTCACCATCCCTCGATTGGTCTTTTTGACTTCGCCTGCCAGATTACACATCAGTTTTTCAGGCCGAACTTCTGGCAATAATTCTTGCATTGCGAAAGTTACCGCTACATCTTACAAAAGTTATTATTGTCACAGGTTCACTTTCTGTATGCAGCGCGCTTAACGCATCTACAAATTTGACAGCTTTAAACACGTTTTATACATTAGCTCCTCCCCACTTAAAGTTAGTTCATTTAGTATGGGTACCAGGCCACCGAGACATCCAACTTAATGAAATAGCTGATTCTTTAGCACGAGCTTCTTTAAAGGGTCCGGCGATATCTGTGCTGCCGGCAACTGCGTATATCACTGCAGCCAGATATAGGCAGTTTTCTTTGACTGAAGACAAGAAAAGCCTCGCACTAGCAAAATCAACAGACTTTATACATCTAAATTATTCTTGGAATCGACAGTGGTGTTCCAACCGGCAATTCGAAGTAATATTTACAAGACTGCGTTGCCGTATTCCACAACTAAATTTTTACTTGCACAGATGTGGTCTGGCGGCATCCCCATTATGCTACCACTGCAATGAACCAGAATCTATCGATCACTTTTTATTATCCTGTCAGCGGTTTTCTAATCATCGACAATGATGTTTAGAAATCGCACTTCGTAATCTAGGACTGCCGTTAAGCAGTTCAGTTTTACTCTCACTTGGAGCCACGGTGTTAGGATATGGCCACGGGAATGTTTGCCGAGCCATTTATAATTTTCTATGTGACACAAAAAGATTGCCTTATTAATATTTTCCCATTTTTACGCGATTACTTTATTTATCCTTCAATAAATTATAGCTTTAGCAAATTCAAAAAGTAAAGTTACAAAACCACAATTATTATTATTATTATTTTTTTATTCAAAATCTACGTATTTCCTTTGCTGTATTTAATTTATTATTAAATTAATATTACTATTCCTATTCAGGCAAGGCTGACTAACTTAGTATAGACTACTTAATTCTTTTATTATTGCTTTATTTCTCATTTTCAATTAGTCATTTATTTTATTCCTATACTTATGTATTTATAAATTAATTTATTTTAAATTTCTATCATAATACCACCCGGTTCGTGGCCTATTTCCCTCAGTGGGTTGTGCCAAGTGTTGAGGCATCATCATCATCATCATCAATGACGTCGCACCGGCAACGCTATACACAGTTTGTTACATAGTAGCTCACAAGATTCACAGCCATCAAGCGCCCGATCGATATAGCAGTACTGAAAATGTGTAGAAAAAAAAAAGACTCCCTGAAATTATAGGTGGCACTGCATCATTTCACTCCTGACATATCAGTTGTAGAAGTCGTTTCAGCTTGGGAACTTATTAATCCCCGGTCTGGGGCCATCAAAAGCACTAATTGAATTTGAAAAACCAACAAGTCTTGACGACTACAGTAAACACCTCGCCACCGGCGACTAAAAGACATTGGTTTACAAAAGCGCTGAATTTAAAAATTGGTGTAAGTACACTTCGTTGTTAAACATAACCTCAAATGTCATGCTGCTGATCCGCAGGGTATAAGCAGGTGCTTGGAAGTTGTCTATAGCGATCGATGGAAACAGAATATATGACTGTTTTACACAGCTTCCCGAAACTTACCACACTGACCAGCGGGTTACCTAACCATGATAACACCCGCACAAAAAAAAAAGCGAAATCAACGTGATGCAACCAAGGTTGTCTGAATCAAATATTTTAAGATAATAAAATGTTGGAACAGCCCGAACAAGAGAAAAACTAGCATAGGCATTTAGCCACACAACTGTGACCATAAGGTTCCATAAAGCTATACATTTGAAATAAAGAAATTTAGTCTGCTTAGATATGTGGAGTCGAAGTGCATGCAATTAAATTTTCACAACACACTTCACAAAGCTATTTCTAACGGTGTTCGTTCGTATGAGGAATTTTCTTGTCTTTTTTTTTTCTTTTCGTTGTGCTCTGTTAATGTCTAACCACGATTCACCGGCAACTGTTCTTAACAACTGCGTTTATGAGCCACTGACTTGAAGAGTTTGGTCACAATTCCGAGATAACCCTGCTGCATGGACAAGACGTTCGAAGAAGTGAGAGACACAGAAGAGAGGGGAAAGGCAGGGACGTTAACCGGAAGGGGAAATCCGGTTTGCTACCCTACACTGGAGAGTTAGTGGCACTACAAGAAGTAAATTTAAGTGGTATTACTTAAAGGGCACTGTACCTTTTGCGTTAAAGCTGTCCTAGATCGTCTTATGCGCGTACAATGCACAGCGAATAACAGGCAGAAACATTAAAAAGAAAAAGAAAAAAACGCGTCCATGTAAAGTTGTTGGCTGTGTCAGTGAGCCAAGAGGCCATACCAGAAGGGTATGGCAAGTATACGAGTCAAATACATCACTAATTAATACATTACTCTAATTCCAAGTACTGAGCCAGTGTTGTAGAGTACAAAGGCACTAAAGTACTAATCACATTTTGAGTACTATGCACTTCGGACTTCCATACTTCTCTTTCCATTGAAACGTTGGTGCTGTGCGATAGAAGGCCCAGGTAGAACGTTATAAAGTCCACAAAAACGCATCAGGGTCTTAAGAAAACACACACGACAGCGAAACTAATCGGGGAAAAATTTGGCAGACTCGCCCGAATGGCGAAGCATTGACAGCGTATTGCGCGGCTTAGCTTTCCGCCATAACCTTTTTTGGACGGTCTTCTAAGTATGCGCGGTTGCGGTGCGCTGGCACCACCCGGCATGCACGGCAACTCCTGCTGGGCAGCAGAAACAGCTCCCCGGCAGCTACCAGGCGTCTCACACTGACGATGGCGTGATTGGGAGCGCCGCCAGTGGCGTTGAAGACCTCGCATCTCGATGTGTATATGTTGGCGGTGCCCTTAGCGTGCCTTTGGCGTGCCCTTGGCGGTGACCTTGGCGAAACCGCGCCGTGACGAAAAATGGCCGACGCCGCAAATAATGCTCGGATTGACGTCACATTTCTCAGGGAGGTTCCTGTAAACAAAGTAAATTAGTGGCTTTGAAAAGAAAATTTGGTACATTTTGGTCTGGGATGGAAGTCGAACCCGATCCTCTGAGGTGCGAGATGAGCACGCTTCCCTGAAGCCACGCCTGCTCCACGGTTCTGGCTCACTAAAGGTGTTCCTAGTGCGTGCGTGATTGCACACATCACGTCGCAGCCATCTCGCTGACTAAAGGTGTGGCCTAGTGCGTGCACTAGCATGTTGCGCTTTAGTTATACTACGTTAAGTGTTCGTATGTGGCGTTCAGGAGATCGCCTTGGTGCCACACGTGTACTTCCCATTGCGGCTCGTTATGTCTTTCAAGAAGTCTAGCCCGGATTGCATAACTTAATGCGTGACCAATATTTCTTACAAATAAGTCTAACCCTGATTGTATGATTTTATGTATTACCAAATGTGCTGCAGGCGTTCGCCTTCTTGTGTTACAAGAGTAAAAAGCGAACGAGAATGTAACACCTGCCGAACTTGTTCTTTCTTTCTTTGTTCTTCAGCCAAACGCACTTCACATCTTGGAGGACCCTCTAACCCAACCCGCGCGCGCAGCGCATGAACCTTCGATAGCGGGACAGCACGCCGACGACGGCGGCACGAACGCGTGTCTCCATACGATTGCTATAACAGTTAAACATTCAGTGAGTGCCCGATAGAAACCAATATCGCCGCATTCTGCTTCCACTTTTTTTTTTTTTCATTCTATACATTTTGCCAGCCTTCATAATAACGACATTCAAGACTGACGCAGAGAACTCCGAAGGCGCTCAGAACAACGGTGTTGCCGCGAGAGTGAGAGAGAGAGAGAGAGAGAGAGAGAGACTGCGAGGAGGTCGTCACCAGACAAAAGAGAGCAATACATCTACGAGAACGAGCGCTACCCCGAACAGACGCACCCCACACGCGGATATGCACGAGAAGACAAGAACGTCATGGCATGCGGTGCGCTATATAGCTGATCGGCATGGGCAAATAAGTCTGTTTGCAAGGACGCGCAGTCCATGTCGATTAGACGCACTCTCGTATGCCGTAATACGCCCTAACAAGTTTCGCCCACCACCCACTCCACTTCTCGGCCACTGCTTTTCGGAGAGGAAGACAGAAAAGAAAAGATAAAGATGGCAAACAAAAAACAGCTCTTCTTTTCATCGGGCTCGTGCGAGCGCCTGACGCCGCGTGTCCATGCGCGACTTAAGCACCAACGCCTTCTGACCACACGTTGCATCGTATTATGTGCCGTATTTACGTGAGTGTAACCAGCCCTCCATTGCAAACGTCCCCATTCGTCGGTGGCAACCATCGTCGCATTCACGGGACACCCCTTCAAGGCGTCGACGACGACAAAATAAATGCGTGTAAACCGCTAATGTGCCACTGAAACGTTGCACTGTACCTGTTTGGACATATTTGTGGTAATTAAACTTTGCATGCATATATATATGAGGCTTTCTTTAGCACCTTCTCTGGTGGCGTTTCCATACAGGCTTGTATAGTTTAAACAATGTCAGCAAACAAGGGCTGTATGATATAACGTAAGATTCCCTTTCGTTCGAGTCCATTTCTTTAACATCCACCGTTAGCAGACTGCCGATCTTGGCGATAATGTATACCGATCACCCTTGGGCCACTGACCAAGGCCGAAAAGCAATAGAACTGGAAGTGAATCGGTAACATTGTGCCATTCAAGATAAGGCTTCCGTTGCTTGAGCGGACTCACGGACGGACCGATGGATGGATGCATGAACGGATGGATGGCTGGATAGATGAATTGATATGATCATCTCATTCGAAATAGGGAGTGGGCTGATGCTACAAAGCTGATTATTATTTCTATATTACTGGGTTAACTTCAGGCTCTTATGATCCATGGTTCATATGAACTAATAAGTATCAAGCGTAAAATAAACTTATAGCCCTAAATAGCAGTGACGCCGTTTCTTTCTGCCTATTTCCGGCCTCTACGCCACCAATACTCGAGCCGCCATATCAGCCGTTTCAATTCCTTCGCACGCCTAACGGCACTGGCTAGGCGTGTGAGCGGCCAGTGGCACTGGCCGCTGACACCAAAACTGTACTGTGAAAGAGTTGCAGTGCCTTCCGTCTTAGTGGGTGCTTATAATCGCTCTAGTACGGTACTCGCGTGCACGGACACGTCCCTCCACGCTCTGGGCCACGACCAAACACACTTAGCGGGCCCCGATGTGTTGATCGCGTGATCGGATGCTCGCGAAAGGCGCCTTGCCTATACACACCGCACCGTGGCGTGGGGCCCCGTCTTCTCGACACGAAGCAATTTGGTCCATATACAGAGAGCCCCTCGCCTCAGGCGTGAGCGCGCCAACACTTCGGGACCGCGAGCAGAACCGCGGACACGCACCAGTCCAATAAAAGCGTCAAAGGCACATCGCGCACAGGCGCACACACACACACACACATACACACACGTAATACGAAAGAAAGCCACGTACTGGGCGGCGCACGGGCAGCTTCGAGATGAGTGCTTTGGAGGCGCTTGTGATGGCGGCGGGCCTGCTGACAGTGCATGTTGGGGACGGCGATGGCGTGTTTTTGGCCGCCGACGCCTGTACTGCGGCCGAGGCGACGAGATCAATGGAAGTCGACAAAAAAGCGGACAGATTAAGGGGCCTCGCCACGCGACGTTTGCACGCCTCGTTGACAGACAAGCAAGGGATCCGCATTCTGCGTCATTCCGCACGGACCCGCCCGTCGTCACGCACAAGCCTTTGTTTGTTCACTTGGCTCGCTCCCGCAATGTTCGGATGTGTTTCCGTCCAAAGCGGGCCCGTGTGTGGGTAGACTCGAAGGCGAGACGCATGTAACACGCGAGAAGCATGTAATGGGTGAGAGAGATGTACAGGGGGAGGCGCAATGACGACTTCCCGAACGGCGACGATATTACAGACAAGAATCGCGATATTTGTTAGATGATTAATTTCCTTTTTCCTTTTTACCACCGTTTTGTAAATCCTTTGAATATAGCCATCTTCAGCCTCGATTACTGACTAAGTTCGGCTTCTATAATTGCTGCGTATGTGATCATAAAAGTGCGTGTTAATGTTGACCAGTGGCACCAGAATAGCAGCCTTTAACGACTTTAACCATTACCGACTTTAATCATTCTGCGGTGGCTTCTTAGTCTCCCTCTCAGTGACGCTCCCCATACACATTAACCTAACAAGTTTATATTGGGAACTACATAAAAAATTAAAAGACTTAGCAACATTAAACTTGTAGCGATCGCCAAGTCACTACATGTGCTCTGGGTATAAGACGCCTATAGGGAAGCGTACGCTGTGGTCTCCTGTGTGAGACTGGAATCTGATACTATAGAATAAATGTGCCAATTAGGTGACGTTAGGTGTCTCGACAGACATAATTAGTATAGTAATGTCAATGGTGACTCGAAACCGATATCTCAAGTACCTCGCACACCCGGTATTGTATATATATATAGTAGATAGGGAGTATGGCGTTGTGCTCCTATCAGGGCAAGGTGACATTGCCGGAATGGCCGCTCAGAGAAGTCGAGCTTTTAATAGTTACTGGAGAACAAGAATAAAACCTAAAAAAATAGCCTGGAAGCATATTTGAAAACAAAATACTGCTAATCGTTTTCCATTTCCGGTTTTCAAAATCATGTTCTACGCTGCGCTTCACGATCTTTGTATGAGGTTAGATTGTGTTCTATGGAAAACTATCCGCGCAACGGTTGCATGAGAAAGTCAGGTGTTTTATACACATTTTATGAGTGGAGGTCACGGCAGGTTAAGTGCAATGCCAGCTGGCTCTTCCTTTTCTTCCATCACCCCCCCCCCCCCCCCCTCTTTCAACCCTGTCTCTCGTCACCATCTTACCGCCAGTTGAAGTAGCCCAGTATCCCACATTGGCGGCCGGAAACAAGTATTTTATTTTCTATTTCTCTTTTCACCATCGGTCCCTAAGTAGAATCGCGATATCAGACTTTTTACCAGTGTGACATCTCATACCCTCAATAAAATCTTTTTTTTTTTCTCCTTCGCTCTCGACCTAGTCATCAACACCAGTGCCACAACCAATGAGCGAGATCATCAAAGGAGCCGAGAACACGCGTTTTACCTTCGATGTTGCGCGAGAGTTAATTCGCGACAGAAACACGTCTGAGGGTACCTCATTAATTGCTTGGTTTAAACACTGACAGTACTTGACAGTGAATTTGCCAATAGCTTACGCATTTCGTATCCTTCAGCTTTTCTTTTATTCATTTATTATTTCATTCTGAAAAAAAAAAAACATTTTTCTTCTTGACGTTTTCCTTGAATTTGTGTGGCCTCCCGAAGCCACAAAGGATGCTCGCCATCTGCAGGTGTGGCTACGTACATACCCGTGCTTCACCGCATAAGGCATTTAGTCGCTGGGCATCGTACGATGTCCAGGGATCGAATTCAGACCGCGGCGGTCGCGTTGCGACGGGGACGAGATGAAACAAATGTTGTCTATACTGGGATTTCAGGCACACTTTCGGGACGCCCATACCTGAATCCAGAAACCTCCCCTCATAGTACTAGTCGTACACGGCGTTCATAATAATAACCTACAGTGACACTAAATTTATCAGACATTGAACCCCGTACAATGATTAATGACCGTCACTATAAGGACGCAGTGCTTGACAGACTGGACAATCGCCCACTATGTCAGAACAGAAAGTGTCGGGCTACAGTACGGCCAAAGTGACTTCGCGCAGAAGGGCTTATATATCTGCGCTACTGAAGCTCCCCAGGTTCACGGGCATACATTATATATATATATATATATATATATATATATATATATATATATATATATATATATATATATTAGTGGAGGACTCCGGAATGATTTTGACCACCTGGGGTTCTTTACCGTGCACCTAAATCTAAGTACACGGGTGTTTTCGCATTTCACCCCCATCGAAACGCGGCCTACATGACTTGGCTGTTGCAGCCCTCTGAATTATGTACGCGTGATAAGTGTTATTTCCGCACCGCTTGAAACGAGGACTAGAAAGGGCGGACACAAGCGCTAACTTGCAACTGGCTTTCATGGTATGAAGTCGAATGGTTTTTTAAGCGAAGCTATATAGGCTCACTTGTGTAGGGGTCAGTGTACGCGTGCATACAGCATTGGCTCGAGCGTCGTTGTCTTTTTCCGCGGCTGGCTCGTTGGCGCCCTTCGGGTTGCGCTCGTGCTCGGCACGCGCTCGTGCCACTGCTCCCGTGTTCGTCGTCGTCGTATTCTGCCATAGCTGGCGACGTTGCTGCTCATCACTCCAGCGTAAAATTTCACTTCTCTTCTGTTGTCTTAATGGGGAGTCCGCGTTTACGGGGGTATGAGCCATTCATTGTCTTACGTGACGGACAGATTTATATTTGGAGCAATTTAATTTCGAAGAATTGCAAGCGGCTATGGCGGGAGAATGCTGCTTTCTACGCCGCCGAGCAAACTTGAGACATCGAACGCAAGCGACAACAGTGACGAGTAGAGAATCGCACGAACGCAACGGAAGGAAAAGTTGCACGAAAAGGGAAGCAAAAGTAGAAGGAAAGGGATGGACAAGTAGTACAAAAGGGAAGGAAAGTAGTAGGAAAGGGAAGGGAAAGCATAGTAGGTCAGGTACACACACTAAAAGCTTCGCTTACCCAGCATTTTCTCGACAGGGGAAGGTCTGGTGAATTTTTCATAAATACATGCGACGAAACATGAAAAACATTATAAAATATGCATGTGTAATCAACACAACAGACTTGTACACGTGCATTCGCAATATCAAGGCAGCCAGATAAATTCTAAATAAGTAACAGACTCAAGACACACACATCGATGGCCTATACGCATCTGTCGCCCAGCTTTCGCAAAATTCGGCCTCGTTAAAATATCTATAAGCTCTCTTTGTGATATAGTCCCAACGAAGCCGCAGTGTTTTCCAAGTCCGACGCTGACGTCCCAACATATAGTCCCAACGCAGTTTTTTCCAAGGCGTAGAATTTCTGCCGCTTCAATTATCTAACGTGTCGTCTGATTATTGTGCCTGGCTGTAACCTTGCAGTCACCGAACAACGGTTGACATCATGAATGGTTACCAACTAGCCGAAAGCAATATATACCCTTCTATGTATGCGCTTTACTTTATTCTTGCGCCTCTCCTTCACTTACTATATCCCATCGGACCTTCCCGCCGTGCAGGGTAGCCAACCAGAACTATAACCTCCCTAACTTTCTACACACCCTCTGGCTCATACGATACATGGTAGGCAGCTTCCAATGAAGCGGCTTTTCTCCTAAGGGGGCGATATTTTGTAGCTTGAATTCCTTATTGTCTTTCGGAGAATACTGCTGCTTGCACTTTCTCCGAAGACGGCGTATACCTTAGCACTCTGGATATTCGCGCGTCGGTTAAACGTCTGCCAGTTTACGACGATCACGATAGTTAAAATAAATAATGAGCAAAACATGACAACGGCGCGCGCCCTTCATCAGTTTCAAGCCACATGCGATTAAGGCACCCAGACGGATGCTCAGATTAAGCTTTAAACTGACCCTGAACTCTTCCCGCCGCAGAGTTTGCGCTGGAGGATGACAAAGCTCGCGTTGTACACACGTGTCGGGACGTTGACATTTCCCGAGTGGGTCCGCGTCGCCGATCGAAGGATGAAGTGCAACGCCGCGGCAACACAAAACTTTTGTGGCCCACCGTCGAAGGTTTATGCCCGTCTTTGTTGCCGCCGTTTCCAACTCACGTTTTACTGCTGTGTAGGGTGTAACCAACACGAACGTATCATCATCATCATCATCCTATATTTCTGTACACTGCAGGACGAAGGCCTCTTCCTGCGATCTCCAATTACCCCTGTCTTGCGACAGCTGATCCCAACTTGCGCCAGCACGTTTCCTAACTTCACCACCCCACCTAGTTTTCTGCCGTCCTCGACTGCGCTTCCCTTCTCTTGGTATCCATTCTGTAACTCTAATGGTCCACCGGTTATCCATCCTACGCATTACATGGCCTGCCCAGCTCCATTTCTTCCCCTCAGTGTCAATTAGAATATCGGCTATCCCCGTTTGCTCTGTGATCCACACCGCTCTCTTGCTGTCTCTTAACAATGTAGGCCTAACATTTTTCGTTCCATCGCTCTTTGTGCGGTGCTTAACTTGTTCTCGAGCTTCTTTGTTAACCTCCAAGTTTGTGCCCCATATCTTAGCACCGGTAGAATGCAATGATTGTACACTTCTCTTTTCAACGGCAGTGGTAAGCTCCCAGTCAGGATTTGGCAATGCCTGCCGTATGCGCTCACACACGCCAGTATATGCACTGTAAAATAATGTACACATTATTTATGTACACGTAATGTACACAATAAAGGTGGAAGTCATAGACAAATGTTCTCTTGAAGGGTGTAAATTATTTTACAGCTGTACGCGACCCAGGATGCACCAGATAAAAGTAGACGCGCACGTCTATACATTTATCTTCTGCGCGAGAAAGGAAGCTATAGAGCGGCTCTACTCCATTGTTTCACACCACGGTTGCATACGGAATGATGTCCTCCTTCGTGATGCACCCGCCGTGGTGGCTTTAGTGGCTGTGGAGTTGCGCTGCTATATAATATAGGTCGCGGGATCAAATTCCGGGTTGCGGCGATAGTAGAAATGCAAAAAAGAAAAAAGAAGTCCTTATGCCGTGCATTGGGTACAGGTTATAAAACCCCAGGTGGTCAAATTTAATCCGGAGCTCCCCACTACGGCATGCCTTATAATCAGATCGTGGCTTTTTTTTTTTTTTTTGCACGTGACCACCCCACATTTCATTTTTTCGTGAAGCTGTCTGTCTGTGCGTGCTTGTGCGAGTGTGCATGTGCGCGCGTACATGTGCGTGTATTTGGATTATTATCGACCGGTGATATAATGTGATTAGCGTTTATTTAAATCGCTGTACTGACGAGGGACGAGGGAATTTTATAAACAGACGCATGCAAAACGTCCGTCTTCGTCTCAGCAGGGCCACAATCACTGCGTAATTTCATGGTACTTGTATATAGAAAAGGTGTTATCACATAGACGCAGCGTGACTACAGCTACGGCTCTGTAAACGACAAATGCATCGACGAATGTGATCGTTAAGTGTCTCGACAACAACAGATAGTGTCGCAGTGTCGCCACAATAGCAGATAGAGCAGTTGATAACGCAACAGTCGGGCAGAGGAAATGTCGCAAACCGCCAGACTGTGTAACGCCGTCGAAGTGAACAGCAGTCCCAAATCGACAAAAATAAGCGAGGTCGGGTATGTTGCGGTTTCGCCTTGAACTCACGGAACATCGGAAGAATTAAGGCCGCAGGTCACACATCAAAACGCCTCAGGGCAGGTGTTGATGGGACGGCGACCCTGAAATGCAGAATCAAATGTTCCCTTGTGTTGCCGCCGGCGTCGGCGCGTGGATTTTACGACCGCCGAAACATCCGACCTCCACGCAGAAAATGAGCTGAAGAAAAAGAAAACAAGGAAATTGAAGGAAGTACAAACGTTGAAAGAAGTATACGTAAAGCCTGGCATAAAAGCCTCGTGTGTATATAGGTATATAGGCGACAGAAAAACATTCGGTCCCACCACATGCTCGCGATGTCAATTCTAGCGCACGCAGTGAGTTTTTTGCCTACAGACACCGGCATCAATGTTTCACTAAGAGCTTCCTTTTTTTCTGTTACATATCTCTGAAGCCGTGTGCATATTTCTGCATATCACTACTCAAACATATGTGACCCTGACTCTGGATACAATGTCACTTCATGCGCATGACTGTTTTTACAGAAAATAAAATAAATGAATGTAGAGAACTCATTGGTGTTGGGGGTGCAGTTCGCGCTGAAAGTCAGATGACCTGCTTCAACGACCTTCGAGCATTCACTTTCTGCAGGGCATATGGTACATACGCATGTTACCACCGGCTCCATAGCTTATAGGCACGCGGTCACCAAGGAGAGGGGAGGCTAAAAATACTTTGTATTTTGCTCCAAAAAGTGTATGTGGAAGTCTCAACCCTATATTTCCAGAGCTGTGCATGTTATGCCTCTTGGGAGAGACAAGTGGACACACTGCAGATTAACGCTGCGTTCAATTAATGACTACACTGCTCGTGACTTCTGTTCTTGTAGATGGGTTGCTGTGGAGAGATTGAGATAAATATATACTTCGATTGCTCCATATATCACGCCTGGCTGTTTCACATGCTGCGACTGGATTGGGAAAAAAAATCGGTGCAATCGAACGCGTCGCAATGCGATTTCTTTAGAGGGCTCAATTCACACGATTGCGATTTCAACAACGTGACTGGTGCGACGCCCATGGTTGCTTGCTGCCAGGTTTTGTGGCACACGCCGCACATTCTCTTAATGTAATGAAAACAAAAATACATGCGTTATAATGTTATTGACCTGTCTTTATTAGGAGCAAATAATACGCGTGTTTTGTAATTTAAAAACTTATTCAGGTTTAAATTTGTATTTGAGCGGCCAACGGCGGTTCCTGAAGTTCAGTGCGAAGAGGCACACGGCGTACGTAGACAGCTGTTCGCAGCTGGTTGTTCAGCGCTGTGTGTGTTGTCTCATGTGCCCTCTATGTCGTGTCGTTCTGCCCGCACTACAACAAATTACAAGATGGCCTATCAACAAGCCCGTATAGCTATAGCCTCACCGCATATGCATTATTCGGCTGCAGCAATGTCGTCCTATCAGCGCAACGAGATCTTCGCGCTATCCGTGCTCAGATCGAGTCGTCTACTGAAGAAATGATGTGTGTATAGCGCTCGCGATTGCACATAGCGCTGTCTGCTCCTAGCCATATAGTTGCACCAACTCCAAAGCACATCAGCCCATGAAGGAAGCCGCCGATGATCTGTGCGTGATTAATGAACGTGGAATGTAATTTGTGTTGTGAAACTCAATCTTAGCTCTACCCTGGTTCGTCCATCGCGGCGCGTGTGCTGTGAATATATATAAAGGTTCCTTTTGAAGAAACGATGTGTGTATATAGCTCGTGATTGCGCAGAAGTTGTGCCTGCTCCTAGCCAGATTCCTGCACGAAATGCAGCAGCAAGCACCATGCAACCCTAAAGCCCACGTCTGCCCCTGAAGGAAGCCGCAAATTATCTGTGTGTGATTGCTGAACGTTTAATGTAACGTGTTGTGAAATTCAATCTTTTCACTGACACCCATTCTAACACACATTCTACTGTAGACGTCTACACGCTGCATGTTGATTGTGTTAAAGCCTTCGGCAAGGTACAGCAAAAACGCTTCATCTTTTAAATGAAAGCAATGGCCATCGATTTCTCTGATCACCTGGACAGCAGCGTTTCTTTGAAGCCAATTTCAATACATTGTGATAAGCAGCAGAGCATCCTCTCGTGTTCCAGTGCGTGCATTAAGGAGTTCCTCAGGCAATAGTGCTTATTGTTTTGCCTATATATGAACGATTTCCTCGATGGCATTTCATCTACTGTGCATCAGTTTATTGATGATTGTGTGATATATACAAACTGAGTTCATGGTGCAATGGCATATCGTGTAACGCACAATTCTTTTTCAGTTATTGTGTGATTTATCGGTAAGTTGTCATTTGATGGTACTTTGTAGCACAACTTGGACAAACTAAGTTCAGGGTGTACAATATGGCTTGTAAGTATGAATACTTCGACGAACAAGCACACAACTCATTTGGTACCAGGAAAAGCTCTCCAGGGCTAGTGTATCAATACTGTTCCTTTTATAAATATTTGGGTGTCCATCTAACTTGTCTGTCATGCGATACTTAAAAGCCTGCCAGCTGTATACATTGTGTTCCCTTCGCCGTCCTGTGTGTTCCTCTTAACAGCGACAGTAAATGAGTTGCTCACAAAATTTTAATTAGCTCACGGCTTGAATATGCATTCATAATAGAAATTCTCATTCAGTTGCTCTGACAAATCGTTTGGGATCTTTACAAATCATAGCACCTGGTCTCATTTTTCAATGAAAATGAATTTAAATTCTGGGGTTTTACGTGCCAGAACCACGGTCTGCTTTTAAGGCACGCCATGATAAGGGGCTCTGGAATAATTTTGACAACCTGGGGTTCTTTGATCTGCACTCAATGCACATGCAGTACACGGGTGCTTGGCAGTTTGCCCCCATTAAAATGTGGCCGCGACGGCTGGTATTACATCCCACGACTTTGTGCTTAGCAACGCGACACCATAACCACTAAGCATCCACGACGGGTACCATTCTGCCCTTTCTTTTTACATCAGGCAAGACAGTGTCTGCTGCAAAGGAGGCTCTCTCTACAATTTTTTTTCTGATAGGTACTCTCTTCATTATTTCATAAGTAGTATTGCACAATGTACTCTAACAAAGTTAATGCTGCTTTGCGCCCACTCATATCTGCCAAAAGGGACAACGCTTGAAAAAGAATTTCATTTCTGCTGTGTGCATGATTTAGTACGAGCATTCGTGTCCTGACATGTATACATCCGGAGAAGCAGCTACCTGGTAGAGTACTTGCTATGCCTGATCATGCTTATTTGTGCAGCACTGTTGAACAAAACATGTTGTCGCAAACAAGGTTGTCCACATTCGAAGTGTGGAAAGATGCTTGTTTTACGATTGTGCCCTTTGCTTTCAGATTTTGCATTTGCATGCCTCCTTATAGCCTTCGAAAGTGTAAGAGTTCAATAAATGATGATGAACGAAATCTAAGAGCAAGAGCGTCTTTTTTTTTTTTTACCTGTGACTTCCATTGAAATTCGACTGCCACGGCTGGCAATTCAACCCCTCACTCTGTGTTAGCAGCATAATGCCATAGCCACAGTGGCAGGTGAATAAATTGAAGAACAATTTCGTTGTGGGCAGCTTCCTGTTCTTTTTTTCTTATCTGTATGTAGGTAAAAATTGCAATAAATAAGTGTGTCATTGCAATAAATGAGTGCGTCATTCCCCCCCCCCCCCCCCCCCCCAAAAAAAAAGAGCTGTTTGTGGCCCTTTATTGAATAAACTGCACATTGTGTATATACTTTAAATGCAGCAATTTCTTTCAAAATCCCGGGGTAAAATGTTCTTGCAAGTATAGCATGGCACTTGAGAGTAGTAATGGTAGTCATGACAGAGGATATCGTGATAAAGGGTTTACACACTAATAAGTTGGATCACAAACCTATTAGAAACGATATTTCTGCACACTTGATTATAGCTGTGGACGTCCAAGAACCGTTTATATTTAAAGGGTGCAATCATTCGTGCAGAAAGAGGTGCAGCTGGTTGACTTTACTGCATAGTTTTGATTTGATTTTCTTTAACATGTTGTCTTCTACTGTTTCACCTACATAAGAACAGGCTGTTTGCCTGCTTTTCGCGTTGTTGCACGAGTTTTACATGACGTTGCGTTGCATGACGTTTTGCGGGAGGGCCAGCCTCTCCAAACGTGCGTGTACTGAGGAATCTATTTCGCAGAAGCAGACAGACAACAACGCAGGTGTACTCGTGCACAGCTCGCGAGATTATGCACAGGGCGAAACGAAACAAACGCAACAGCTATAGCGGGTTCGCGCGCGAGACCGTCACCGTAAGTGCGCCGCGCAGCAAGAACGCGAGAAAAAATAAAATAAGGAGAAGGCGGGGAGTGCGACCTGTACGGGACGATAAAGCCGTGAAATAAAGTGGACAGCAGGTCTATGCTATCTGCCACATCTAGAACGCCATTCTTTGTGATGATGAGAAACAATCACCAGCAATATTTTACTGCCAGCTGCGCGTAGTTTCGTTTTCAATAAATGGATTCCTAAATTGCCCTTTTTCTCCTCTAGAGAAATTCGTATATCCGTATAAAAATGCGCAAAAAGATTCGTATATAAAGAATGCATAACGAAAGTGCTTCCAAGCTCATAATAAGCGAGACTGGGTATATCAAATTACCAGATGTATAAAACTAAGCCTGTACATTATAACCGAATTCCACTGTATATGAATGCGGGATCGTGGTGTCCGGCGATTAGGGACCGTCGTGATACTTCCACGCTGAGACCCAAACGCAATCGAAGCTCAAGCCATGCGTAGGCGGAAGAAAGTGTTCCGCTACTTTATAAGTCTTTGGAAATGCCACGCCCCCTCCCCCCCCCAAAAAAAAAAAAAATTACAGGCTTTTACGTGCCAAAACCACGATTTGATTATGAGGCACGCCGTAGTGGGACACTCCAGAACAGTTTAAGCAACCTGTGGTTCTTTAACGTGCACCAAAATCTAAGTACACTGGTGTTTCACCATTTCGCCCCCATCGATTGCCACGTCCCAGTTAATTAAGGTATGTTACAGTGCAGTAAGCTTATATTTCCAGGCTATAATTTAACATCTGAGCAATATAGCTCATGAAAGGAAATTAAAGGCACTTAATGAATAACGTAGATATGGCTCGCGCTCCTAGATCAGCAAATCACATGGGGTGCGGGGCTCACGACGGCTAGCCGTTCTTACGGAGAATAGACAAAAAGGAAGTCGTTGTAAAAGAACGTTCTGCTCTGATACGCTCCGTAACCACCTCGCGGAAGGTGAACATTCGCCGAAAGCGCAATAATTCTTAAATAATGCGAAGGACGTGCTTATGGATTGCATAAAAAGGTTCGCAGTATTATAGCTGTCTGGATGGCGTGTGTGTATTTCAGTCATCGGAAGCTTGTCTTCTGTGCTTTTCTTTCATCTTAACATCATCCCGTCTTTTAAAAAAGCACAAGCATACAGCTTTTAAAGCTGTAGCTTCTCCTGTATACATTGTGCACTATGGATATGGATAGTTGGACGGAAAGCGTTCTCGCACGATAGACTGGAGAGGGTAACAGAAATGAGGAGGCGGAGGCGGAGAGTACAATAGTGGAGAAGGAAATGCAGGTGGGGAGAGGAGACAAAAGGACGCCGGATTGGTTGGTGCAGGCAACTTCAGACGCGTGCCGCGAGACGTCACTGCGATCACGCGCATGCTACTGTGATATCCGATTTCATCGTGTTGATACCGTTATCCGGCTATCACTCTGCGGAAGCGACGCCTACCATATTGAACTTCTTGAATGTTGTCGCCAATTCTATCCGGACACTGTTTTGTACGATCAAATTACGCCCATGTTTGCCACGATTAACGGGATGGCATGAAGACAGACAGCAGGGTTACATAAGAAAGCTAATATTGCTTACTTTGACAATGAACTGCGATAGTTTACGACGGTTTCACCCATCCTTTCTTATTGCTGTTTGTTTGCTTTAAATCAATAGCGGATGATTACAAGAACAAAGGTGAAAAAATGAGCCAGATTTCTTAAATCAGAGCACCTCTCACGTAGGATGGCGTTGCGAAGGAATGAAATATGCCTCGTTCAAGTAAAATGACGCAAGGCAAGGTATCCCACTCGGACATGATCGACAGAGCCTTCCGTGCACATTCGTATACTTCGCAGACAAGGTCGGAACACTCATTAAAGCTGTCAATCAAAGCATGGCTTTCGTTTTGTTGTTCTGGCGTCAATGCCTGACAGAGAGTCAAAGGCACACGTCTGGGCCCCCCATCGACAGCTCAGCATATATATTCATATACAGACGTAGGTTGCAATCTATTTTGCAAGCTTTCATTCACATCCTACGCGCACATGCACCGCATGTGTGACCATGAATACTTTCACAAGTTAAATAGTCCAGAGTAGACAAGTCACATGCTCATGGCACATGCATCTTGCAAGCACCAGAGAAATTTTCCACTTATTTCTGTCCACTTCCGTTGGTGCTCATTATTGCTTCTGAAATTGAGCGTGTCGTTTTATGAAATCCATTTATTCCCGCATAGCTTCCTGTTCTGTTGGTCATTAATGAATGGCCTTTTCTCGTTCTTCAAGTGCACTCAGATGCTATTTATAGCCAATGAATTTTTTACTTGAAAAGAAATCTTTTTCCAAAGGAAATTACAGGAACTGTAATTACTGCTGTAATTACTTCTAAATTTATCCGCCAATTCAATTTGCGGTTAAATGTAACTGCTGATTTATTTATTTGTTATTTATTTATTTATTATTTATTTATTTATTATTTAGTTAGTTCAATAAGTAGAATGATGGCGCATTGTGCCTGAGTTTAACAGAGGGTAAGGAATAAGAACAACACACACACACACACACACACACACGCACACGCACACGCACACGCACACGCACACGCACACACACACGCACACACACACGCACACATACACACACACACACACACACACACACACACACTATACAATCATAAATACAGGGGTGATACAAATTAAAATAGAGAAGGTAATGCGATGTATACCAGTGCTAAACGCATAAATAACACCTCGTTGCGAGTGCGTCAAGTGAAGTGTTTCTGCAATCCAATGAGCTAATGGCTTGGATCGCTTGTAGCTCGGACGCATGTCGACACAAAAGTATGTGTTACACTCGTCGACAGGAAAAGTTTCCTTCCGCATACGTTACAAGACACGATGCCGAGAGAGTTCGTTTATCCAGCTCTCCTTGTCTAACTCCTCTCTTGTCCAAGTTCTATTTGCGCTTAATTTCTTCCGTATATATAAGTTACCTTAGCGAAGACCGTAATGTGCTTTTAATGACTACAACTACGGCTTAGCCTTATACAGAGTTGTATACGTGGCGCAATAAGAATCATTTCAGGTGGGCTCCCTATTTGTTTTTCAGCGAACTGATTCTCTGACGTCACTGGTTAAAAGATGTGACGTCCGCCTTGGCCGGATAAAAATGGCCCTCCGTCTGTGGCCTGTATAATGAGCCGGCGTGGCAGAGATTGCGGTCAAATGATGCAACCAATCGCAACTGCTATAGCTGAACGCTCGATATATACAGGGAGGTGTTATACACCCATGTTAGTTTGCCGTGATGACTCCTATATATTCTCCTAGGACCCGAGCACAGCTCAGGGAGGTAATTGCTTTTCAAGCGAATTGGCATGACCGTCTTGTGTGCTACGGATATGAATACGCCATCTTTTTGTCTAAAGTGCATGGCCTGGCACTGACCACCCTTTCTTTAAACGACCCTCGACTCGAAACCCTTTCTCCATAACATGATTATGATGATGATGATGATGATTTATTGGCATCCCCTTTGAAAGGGGGAGGGGACAAATCGTCACCTAGCCTGCTTGAGTTACTCGGGGATGCTATCAATGATTTTCCTTCTAGCATTCATGTATACATCTCTCTAATGTTCTCACTCTACCTTGCGCTACGGCATATACCTGTAATGCGATCCACCCAGTTGGGCACAGCGCCGCCCCTCGGCTGAAGAAGACCCAACGCTTCTCAAAAATTCCCATGGAGGCAGCGGAGCGCAGTAACAATTTTTCTCAGCGGGTGGCGATGCCACCCACTTTCTTGATTAAAGGTGGAGGGTTGAGTGGATGGACGTTCTTGAATATGGGGGGGGGGGGGGGGGGGGGGGGGAGGCAGCTTCATGTACGAAATGAAATTAACCCTCTTCTTTCGTTTCGTGACGTAGACAAATTGGGCTCCACTCCGCGCTGTGAAGGTGGTTGGCCAGCGATCCTGATCCAATCGACCAATGTGACGTAGCCCTGAACTAAGTCCTGCCGCGCCTGAGCACGGCGCCGTTGTGCATATTGACGTTGCTGATCCTGTCGCCGCTCATCGTGTTCACGCTGCTCTTCGGGAGTCCTATCTATGCGTGGCCTTTCCATAGCGGTGTCAGAACGCTAATCAAATCAGTTAGGCGGATTCTGCTTTTACATATGAAAGTGTAGTGACGTCGCTCCCTGATTCGTTTGCTACAGTTGCCGCTTCCCGGCAACTGCAGCTGATGCAACAGTAATCTTTACTGGGAAACGATTGCGGCGAACGCTATGCGCGAAGGCGAGCTTTCTGTGTTTTTTTCCCCAGCACGACCGGCGCCGCCGCTGCCGCGGATGCTCGGAGGCGAGCGCCATCTGGTGGTGCTGCAAGGCACCCAGCAGCGCACGCCGTGCGTGCCTTGCGCTGTGATTGGTTGAGTTTTCTGTCGGTGGAGCCGAAGGGGAATTCCCGATATCCTAATCATATACAGCTGCGCTGTACAATCGCTTACCCCCTCCCCCCCCCCTTAAGGTGAATGTCTAGACGCGTTGTTGTGGTAGGGGGCATGTTGAGGGCTCTCTGCATGCTAAAACTTTCCCGACAACTCGCGTTACTTGAAACGCATTGAACAAGTCGTCTGCGTCTACACAATGACACCTATCAAATAATCGTCAATTTTCACAAAATATATGACGATAAGGATGTGATCACACCACTTGCATACATTTTCGTATGCATCCGAATTTGTACCCGAGACGAATATTTTACGTAATCTGCAAGGGTTGAGTTTCGGACTTGTTATATATAGTACGACTTCTTTTCTAGTGCACATCGCAGTAACTCGAGACGAGACGAGCAGAACACAAAACGCACAAAATCGCTTGTGTGAATCTTGTCTTAGTTACTGCGCTAGCACTAGAAATGTTTACGTAATCGCTACCAATGTTGAAAAGCTTTGAAGCAATGCGCATGATTATAAGGTATACACACACGGGGTCGCACGAGGACGTGTCGCATGGAGATATACGAGGCTCTGGTTCGTCGTTGTTTTAAAGTGCAGCACCAAGCGTGAGCGCGCTGAGACCTTGGCACATTTCGCGAGTCACGAGGAAAAAAGAGGAGGAGGTGATGTTGGTGCATGCGCACCTGTTGTCGTCGCGTTGCGCCCGCTGGCGTCAAAGACGTACCTGCACGCTACGACGCATGAAGGGCAACATCGTGCGTGCAGGCTGAAGACGGACGTCGGCGCGGGCCCCACATTAAGATGGCTATCGAGGGAGAACAGGAAGCGATGAAGAGGATGCGTGCGTGCTCGCGCGCGACCGGCGGCAACACCGGGCGCTAGAAACAGTGGCGCGGTGGCCCGGCGGCCAAAATAGAGAGGCAGGCAGCAACTCCCACTCCCGCCCATCTTTCAATGCCTCGACGGCCATCATCGCCTTGCCATTACGCGGGCGCGACTGGAACGACGGTTTGTTTGTCGTTGTATTGTTGTTGCCCCTTTACGCATGCATGCGCGCCGGTATGTGCACATGCATCGTAAAAGCACTCAATTTCTGGAGGCGAGGGTTCAGATGGGGAGAAAAACAGTCGGGGTATAGAGTCATTCGCGGCGAAATCAGCGCCGCTAATGTTGCACTAAGTTACCGGCACAGCGCCCTGCGGAAGCTGAATTAAGGAGACAACGACGGTAAGGGAAGACCAACATTGAACAATTGAAATCGCGCTGGTTCTCCCTCTTCCTCTCTCTCTTTCACTATCTGCCGTTCTCAGTGTGAAAGAACCCTTCTACACACGGCGCGCAACCACCCGCTTCCCGTAGTGCGTGCATGGGGAACTCGTCAAAACGCGCTCTCTCTTTCTGCAAGCACCGGTATTTTATTTTTATTTTAGCGTGGGACCTGTCGTTTCCTCCTTCACTCAAGTGCACCATACACATTTGCCTCTCTTTCTCTCTCTCATATATACATATGAGTGAGAAGCATAAAGGGGTCTGAGGCGCTAGCTGTATAGTTAAAACGTGTAGCCTCCTTTGGGAGTTTACCGTAATGTACTTGCGCAGTGTAATGTGCATAAAAGAAATCAATAAACTTGAATTAACCATGACTTCCTATAAGTGTCCAACCATTGTCGTGGGTTTATCCCGAAGATAGTGCAATGTAACAAAGCGGTAAAAGGCGGACGGTGGTACCGGTGGTACCACCGTCTGAACAGTGCGGCCTGCACTGTGCCTGCACAGTGCGCCGTAACACGAACAAAATAAGGTAAGAAAATAGGCAGGGCAGCGCATACGTGCTGCTAAACCGGCATGTTAAACGCATTCTTGAATAGCAACCGGGGTTATTTTTCCATATATTAAAGCGAAGCTTCATTTGCCTCTTCTCCCGACTTTCCAGGCGCTGCTGCTGTGATGGTCTTGCCGCGCGTGCCGCTGGGTTTCTTGCAACACCACCAGATGGCGCTCGCCTCCGCGCATCCCCCTAGGGTGCCTCGATGCCATACGGCGGCGCTGGCATCGAGGCACCCTACGCATCTCCGCCGGCGCCGCCGCGGCAGCATTTCAGGTTGTGCGTATGGCCCGTGCTGTGCTTGCTTTCCTATGCGACCATGCAGGTGCTGGGCTGTGGAGGTTGCGTGCTGGGCTGTGATAGTGCAAACATTACAATCGTCCATAGCCTGAAGACAGCGCTTGGAGCTGGCGTCTCAACAGCGTGCTGGCCACGTATGCACAAGGAGCGTGCATATGTGAGCACGCGCCAGAAAAATTGCTCCAAAACGTGCACTCAGCGTCGAGGACACCCATGCCCGAAAGAAGCGTCGCGCGGAACAGGAGCGTCTTCGCAGACAGGTTTCACGGTCAACGGCGCGTGAATATGCGTCTCGGTGAATGTCACACGAATGCGAAACTTGGGCCGCGATTTTGCAGCGAAGCCTTTTCCTACTGAACCGCTGCCCTGGCCTGCTGCGGTGTCTGCGCAGTACAGAATCAATTTAATGCAACCCAAGAAATCTGAGCTTTACAAGGCGTGGCTCTTAATGGCATATAGACTCTCGTTAGTAAAGAATATTAAACCTGACGGGCGCCTAATTTTATTACACGCAGTTGCCTAGTTGTGTTCAGTATGACAACTGTTATAGGCTGCATAGTTAGTCAGCTGCAGCGCTCCTCAAGTATTATCCATGACCAAAACATGCCGCAGTGATTCTGGGAAAATTCGGCTTGGCTTAGCGACCTTTCCTAGCACATGTTTTCTCTCTTTCGTCAGCGCATGAGCTCACTGCTACTGGTCGCCTTCATCTCCCTTCTTTGTCCTCTTAACTTGTTTTCGCCTGTGTAGGGTAGCAAACTGCAAGGACGTCTGGTTGAACTCTTTCCCCTGCTGTACTTTTAAAGATTACTGGGCTCAGCGATCGCCTTTGAATGCGCGGTGAACGGAGTTATATGAGTGCGCGCGAATCACTTGTTATCCCTTTCATTTTTCTTCCCGCTTCCCCCTCCCCCGGTGTAGGGTAGCAAAGTGGTTGCAACCTGTTTAACCTTCCTGCCTTCCTTCTCTATCTCCGTCTTTATACAGCTTTCCCTTTTATCTCTGCCTTTCTCTTTTTTCTCTCATCGACGTAATAGTCTATATTATGATCAATACTATTATTAATTTTCGTTGTAAGGGCCGTAAGTTGCAAAACAGAGCAAGAAAGTATTCCCTACCTATGACATTTGTGTTCTCCTTGGCGACTTCAAGAAATCCACGGCGAGGATTGAACAAATAGGCCAGATGTATATTCAAAGCCACCTCCTCCTCATTCATCATCGTAATTATCATTATCAACATCATCACCAGTCTATAGTTTCACCAATGAGAACTATAGACTGACGTTTCCGACTCTACTGTATACGCCCCGACAAGACGCCCGCTAACACGCAGTAACGAAATTACGTCTGCGTGTAGCTAAAACACTCTAATGACGCCACCGCGCAGACTCGTTATTAAGAATACGACAGCGCGGCTTTGTTTCCACAACTTCGCCCTCTCATTTTCGTTTGTCCGGTTTTCGTACCTTTACTGGCGTGCGTGGGCTGTCGCACGCGCGAAGTAAATATGAGACAAAGAAGCACGCCTGCATACAATCTTCGAGACGATTGTCTCTGCCCCTGTTGATAATGAGGCCTCTTATGACTGCTTTCGTAGGAGCAGTTGTGCGCATGTTCGGAAAGACACATCATGACAGAAAGAAAACGAAAGGAACAGCTTGCGCTCGCCCGTTTCCTGCTTGACGACACACGGCAGCCGTGCCACATCTCCCGCGCGTTGAGCGAGACCTATTGCGTGTCAAGCTGCAATTTCACTTCCGAGCGCGGCGCTGTCACCCGCTGCATGCTCATGTCAAATTCAATTGCCGCGAGCGCCTGCCTGCCTGCGTGAATGCATGCATGCGCGTTCGGGTTCCCGTCGGAAGCGTTCGGAGAAGCCGCCTGAGCGGTGTTTCGCGTTCTGTGCGGAGCTGCAGGTTGAGACAAAGGGAAGCTGCTGCTGTTGGGTAATTTTGCCGCGGAGTATAGTCTTTTTTCCAATGGCTGGCATGCAAACAGAAGACTGCACGCAAAGGCAACAACACGTCTTAGAATGATGATATTAGCTCTTCATCACCCATCTTCGTAAGAATAAGAAAAGACAGCTTCGTTTGGTTAAGAAATTAGCAATGCCGGTAGTCACTCAGCTAGTGTAGCTTAATTTTCATGATTAAAGAAAAAGATAATACCATGAGGATGGCTGCACATACAACAAAAAGACGGCGCAGTTGCGCATGCACTGTTCCTCGTGCTCTGTCTTCCAGCTGCTTATTGCCATAATGACATGACGAGTTCTCGGGGATCATTGACCTATTTGCAGCGTATGTTACGGCACTATATACCAGTGCTAACATATGGGGCAGAAACTTGGAGGTTAACAAAGAAGCTCGAGAACAAGTTAAGGACCGCACAAAGAGTGATGGAACAAAAAATCTTAGGAGTAACGTTAAGAGATAGGAAGAGAGCGGTGTGGGTCAGAGAACAAACGGGGATAGCCGATGTTCTGCACTGTAAACGAAAATACCCCCACATGGGAATTTTAGCAAGGTGATGTGCCCTATATACACCCATCCTTGAATATTTATTCCGATGTATGGGAGGAATACAACGGCATTCCCTCGTTTCACTCCGCTCACAACCTGTGGGAGGATAAGGGCGGACATGACGTGATTTTATTCCGCCTTCAAAATTTTGTTCTCCCCGGGAACTCCGCACAGGGAGTTTTAAAAAACTCCCCTGCCAGAACAGGTTGGTCACGTGGTGCTTCCCATAAGGCTGTGCGCCGCGCCAGCGACCGGCCGCGTTCGGCGGAGTCGGCGGTGCTCATGGCTGACGGTTTGTTTACATCTGTGAAGTGTCGTTCCGTGCCAGCGTTTCGCCGATTTTCTTTCCTATACTTCCTTCCAGAAAGTGTTATAGGCGTTCCTGAAGCTCACTGTATCTCATCTTCATGTGCGTTAGCTGTAATCACTCGGCTGACAACGATGAACGCAAGAGCAACGATTTCAAGTGCGGAAAAAGGCTTAGTTGTGACCACGAAGCTGCCGGTTGACTTGTGATGTCGGCTCGTGTTTCTGGCTGTGCTTCCGTGTTGCGTGACCTTGACTTGTGTTACTTAGTGTGTTCAATACCACTTTTATATCCTTTTGAGTATATTCTGACAACGTTCGGTGTAAAGTGCCGCGTAGCAATGGCAACAGCAGCCACTGTTCGAGCGACAACGTCCGTGATAGCCGCACATGAATGTCCTATTCCGACTTCGTCACGGTGCTGTGCTGCCAGTAAGTTAGACCGTGGTGCAAGCAACTCTTTCATGAATTTGTGTACGGATATCCTCGCCCAAGAAATACGGTAGGACGTAAGTACGTACTGCGAATAAAGCTTCTTACTGAGCGATGTGAATTGAATTGTTATCGCGCAGTTCTGTTTTGATCACGTTGTTGCTTCGGATATTGCATTAACATCATGCTCCATCTAACATACTGATTTAGGAGCATACCTGCTGGCTCCGAGCGTGAGGATTCGTTTGCCAGATCAGCGATATGGCTCCGTTTCACAGCCGAGAGAAATTGCTTGGACGCGGAGCAAGTAGTGCGGTCAAAAACATTCATGGATATATACGCAATTTTCGGTGTTACGTAGGCTGCTACGTGTCATGCTCACATGTAATAAATTGTTGTCCCGCCACAATTCTTTCGCACGAAGCTAATTTTGTCATGAAGCACGCGCACGTACGTTTTTCTTGCGTACTGTAACAAACGCACTACTTTTTGGCCGCGGACGCCGGAAGTGTGCGAAGTCGCTTCAGCGCTCACGGAATAGCATTCTAATTTTGAAAAATTATGCCATGAACGTTGTTTTTTCAATATTCTAAGTTAACAGTTCCGTGTGGATTTAGGTTTCATGTTACTTTCAGAGAGGCCGATCTCATATGTGCGAACATGTGAGTCGTAATTCTGAAAACACTACAGCTGCTCGCTAGGCCGTTTCGAGGCCCACATTATCGTGGCTATATACTGGCAGGGTTGCCTCTTGTTGTGTGTCGAGTGTCCGTTGGATGTCTTTCACGGGTCTTGATCGGGTGTTTCTCAAATGTTTGTGTTTATGTATTGCTTGGTCTGTCTGGTCTCGTTCACTTGTTTCGCAGAATTTGGCTTATTATTGTGCGTATATTTCGGAATTTGACCCGAAGCCTTTACATAAAAATTCTCCACGCAAATTGACGTGTCTTATTTTATACTCCCGGCGCACCTCGAAAAAACAACGTCCAGCTCGAAGTAAAAAATAAAAATGACAGAAAAAAAAATTCTGAAGGTACCATGCAAAAATTCCGCCCGCACGGAGTAAAAATTATACTCCGATCATTCGGAGCATAATAAACTCCCAACCCGGGGGGTCGCTAGACGGACAAGCATTATACTCCCACCTGAGAGTTATTTCCGCTTACAGTGTAGTTGACATTAAGTGGAAGAAATGGAGCTGGGCAGGCCATGTAATGCGTAGGATGGATAACCGGTGGACCATTAGGGTTACAGAATGGATACCAAGAGAAGGGAAGCGCAGTCGAGGGAGGCAGAAAGTCAGGTGGGATGATGAAGTTAGGAAATTCGCAGGCGCAAGTTGGAGTTCGCTAGCGCAAGACAGGGGTAATTGGAGATCGCAGGGAGAGGCCTTCGTCCTGCAGCGGACATAAATATAGGCTGATGATGATGATGGTTAGATGTATCAGATCGTGAGAGTAAAGTTTGCTTTCTCTACATCTGTTCGTCAAAGAAGGACTATGCACATGATCTGACGTCTAACTTGGATAACTGCTTGCCGTCGTGTAATGCGTCGCGCAGTGCTGGCTTCCTTAGCCATTTCGCTTTCCCTCCTATAGGTGAGCTTCTTAATACACTTGCGCTGCTGTATCTATATAATACATCTCAGGTTATTGTTTACAAAAGTAATGTTCCAGTATAAATCGCCCATAATTATTGACAAGGACAGCGTTAGCTTCTTTGAATTCCACTGGAATACCCTTTGAATTGCGGCTTCAGCACACTTTTCCCTCGAACTTACCCTCCGCGTTGTCACTTAACATGCTTTTCTGCTTTACTCGTTTACCTTGAAATAATTCGCTGCGTCACGAAACTATCTGGGTAATGGGAAGAACAGCGGGTTGCTGCGCTGGAGGGCCCTGATTCAAATCCCACCATTGAACACTTTTTGCAGTGAAGTTCTTAGTCGCCATTTTTGGTGTCTGCGTCCATGAGCAAATATGTGGGCCGATCCCGGCTGCCTGGTGCAGCGCAGGAGCAGTGGCTCATACACCCGTAAGGCTGAGAATCTTCAAGCACTCAGCAAAGTGAAGCGAAAAGTGCATAAATTATTTGTAATCACGCGTATACAACATACAGAACAACATTCGTTCCAAGTCGCATGCTGCCGCGGCGACGGCTGCTTGCGACGTTCCGAGTGACGTCTTTAGCCTTTCGTATACAAAAGAACCAGCGTAGCAATTAGTTTAATTATTTTTGTAGCACCGCTATGGGTACGCAACGCATCTATAGTTAGGACTCGCGAGGAGCATTGTGACTACGAGGAGCATCGCGAATAAAGCATTGCATAGCTCACTCAGCAGTTGCCGTGGTGTGTTTCAACATCTTCGCTGAGCATCCACTTTCGCAGGGCCAGGAAGGTGTATTTTTTTTTTTTTTTGTCGAGTGACAGTTTGTGTTAAACCCCCTTCTGGGCAAATTTGCTGACAAACACAGCCAGCCACACCAAACCCAGGGAGTTGGACAAAGAAAGGTTCGTTTTATGAAATCAATTAATGAAGCTCTTTGAAGTTACATGTGGTTTTCCTTGATATGATCAGTGGCGTAACCCGGGGGTGGGACAACGGGAAGGTGCCCCCCGCCCCCGCAATATTTTTGCTAGTATGCTGCACATGCTGCCTTCCCAGTCAACCCCCCCCCCCCCCCCCCCCCCGGCCTTACTCTTTCCGTCCGGGTGCTGGCGTTAGAGGACACACGCCGCGAATTAATCAAGTCCCAGTCATTCAGCAGATATCCGGTGCTCGGAACGATTTTTTCGGTTCATATACACCGTCAAAGTGCGTAGTGAGATGCACTGACGTTTCTGTGAGCACTGACCAACGCTGAAAAAATGTAGAGCTGACCAATGTTTATTGGAACAAGAATACATTTCGCCCCAAATACGGTGGCCGTATTTCTCAGAACTAGTGCCGAGAACAAGATACCGGCTAAATGGATATAACTTCATTATTGCTCGGCATCGATTCCGTGGTTAGGACACGTGCCCTAAATTGAATAATTAAGATATTAACTAGCGAATCTTCGTTAATTAGCTAACATTACACTGCGATTTATCGTTCAAGTAATGTATGCCTCCTCGGGTAAGCCAGCTAATGTGCCTAGCACTATACCACGGGGAGCCTTAGTAAGTCTTTTTTTTTTTTTTTTTTCACTATGAGATCGCATAGTACAAAATTAACTTCCCTTGAAAGCTTATACTTTCGGATGGTCATCATCGTGAAATCCTGCAATTCAGGTTAAGCCCTCCCGTGCCAGCGATAGCTGTTGAGAGTACTTCGTGAAGAGTTCGGGGTGGTCTTTTCAAGCGTTATTATACCACGTTTGTAATCGTTTTTCGTTGGCGCAAGAAGTCATGGAAAAACCCGTTTTGTTTCGCGCATACTGAATCAATAATGTCTGAGAAGTCGCCGGCATGTCCACCCTGCGTTCAGTTAATGAATAAAGCAAACAATTGATTGATTCATTCATTCATTCCCAATTGATTGATTTATTGATTGATTGATTGATTGATACTTCAGATTTTCCTTCAGTGAGTGCCTACAATTCTTGCTTCTTCATTGGGAAATTCAGAGTATATAGCACAGCTGTAAGTGCATGCCATCCTTCGGTCCTCCCTTTTCTTAATAAAAGAATTCATTCATTCAATAACTTTTGGCCGAACCTGTCAGCGATGTGTCTTACGTCGAGCGAGCGAGCGAGCCGCGTTCGCGCAGAAACAGAAATTGCGTATAAACCCTTTGTCCACCCGCGGTGCAACACTCTGTATACACGTGTAAGACGACGACGACGACAACGTCTTCCCGAACGACAATGTATGCACGCTTCGCAGCCCTTATGCACTGCACGCACGCACAAAGGAACGAACGTGTGGCCGCTGCATGCGGCGCCTGGTACACACGTACTGCTACGCCTCCCTGCCTGCACGCATGGTCGAGCATCGTTACTGCTTGCGGTGGCAGCGGGCGCGAGGCCGTGATAACTGAGCACGCACGTACAGACACACACGTTGTACGTACGTCGCCGAAGGCGAGGCGTTCGCATCCGCCGAGCATTAAACGAGCGACACGATGCGAAGGAGGAGGGACCAGACAGAGAGAGAGAAATAAATAAATAAAAAAAAGGGCAGGCGACGTGCGCATGCAAAAGCTCGTGATGCGGCGCCAGCGGCAGCCATGCATGCATCGCGTGTGCTTACGCGCGCACACGGTTGACGCTGTGTATAGCTCGCCATCAGCGCCACAACTTTCCACACAACGCCGCCGCCGCTGAAGCCGCTACAGAATGCATGCGTGCCAAGTCAGGCGTGATGCTGACGACGTCTCGTTATCTGATCGAGCGAGCAGCCCGCGCAAGAAACAAAAAGAAATAAAGAAGGAAACGCATTCTTACAGGGACGATTGCACGAGGTGAACGTCGCGCGCATTGTTCTGTCTATATATGGTGCTTGCGGCGTGGGCCTTTTTTTTTTCTTTCGCCACGTATAGTATAGAGTTGACAAGAAAAGGGGTTTTCTGGACAATGTCGAATTCGGTCATGTCGTCGAATCCTTTCCGTTTCGAGTCCATCAAATGCGGGTGTGAATGCCCACTGAGCCGATCATATAATAGCATGGGAAAAAAAACTTGCAGGACGTTTAAGTTTCGCCTTTAAAACGCGATAGCATTCAAAGATCACTGACTGCTTCTCACGCTTCCTAGCAACTGCAGCTTATGTAAACGTTATGTTTACCGAGAAGCGCTTGCGCGAACGCTATTCACGAAGACGAGCTTTCTGGTAGAAACGTGGCCTCTTGCGTGGGCCGATCCCGGAGGTAGTGCACAGCCACGCCACAAAAAAAAAAATCACATAATTATCAAGTTTTGTTATTGTTTCAGTTTTAATATTTCAGTCTCCGAAGATTTAACATAAAAGGCATCCGCTGTCGGTGTTTCGTTTCATGGCATTTGTTTGTGGGCTGTCCTTCTCAAATTTCCGAGGAATATCTTTGTGAAGAATGCAAGACAAAGTATGAGCTACTTTAGTGGTAGAATGGTGTGGCAGTATAAACCGCAATATACGGTATACCACATGTCATAGCAAGGCGTGGCATCTACATATACTTAAACATAAGCCGATGTTTTCGCTCACGTACAATGACGCCGGATTGCGTGCGACACGGGGCCTTGAACGCTATCGCATTAACATAAAGATCGAAGTTGCAAGATGTTGAGAATGCTATGTATACAGGGCAGAAAGGTCGTGGTGGTACTCAAAGTTATACTGGCTCATTTTCTGAAAGGCGCATAGAACGACGGACGAGGCAAGAAGCAAGACTCGTGACGCATGCGCAGTCCTGTTTCTTCCTTTGTCTTGTTTCTTGTTTTACGCGCCTGTCCCGTAAAATTGAAAGATGGCGAAGATGTGAAAAAATAAAAAATGGTTAGAATCTGGGGTTTAACGTGCCTAAACCACCATGCCTGATTATGAGGTACGCCGTAGCAAAGGACTCCAAATTAGTGTTGGCCATCTCGAGTTCTTTAACGTGCATCTAAAGCTACAAGTACATAAGCGATTGCATTTCACGTGCATCGAAATGCGGCCGCCGCGGTTGGGATCGAATCCTCGACCTCGAGCTCAGCAGCGCTACGCCATATATAGTTACTGAACTACCGCGGTGAGTCTGCGACATACAGTATTCTATAAAATAGTGTATGTAGGATACAACCCCTTTTAGATAACGCGTCTGCATCCACAGAAGTTGGAATTGAAAAACTGGCGACTTACCCGCGTATTTCTATAGGCGTTCATTTGCTTGAGGAGCGACGTGGACTTGCCCTAGTGGAGCGTGTGCCTGGGGGGTGGGGGTCGCCAGGGCAGCCCCGAGATGTTATGCGCGGCGGCCTCTGACACGACCAGCACCGCACCTATAGCCGCCATGTTGCGTCACAAGTATTCGAATCATATTGTCTGGGTCAGCATATATGATGGCCGCCGATGCCGTCGAGCGCACAAACTCAAGCAAAAATGCCTAAAAGACGTCGAGCTATTAAGGCGCGGCTTTGCGAAAGTTCTCGCAGATGTGATGCTAACACATGCAGACGTCCGCTGGGTCGCTTGGACAGCGTGTATCCCCACTCTTGACAATTGTGGCACTGTCTTCAGCGCCACCCCACGGTTGCAGTTTCATAGCGCTGTTTGGCCATTTCCTACGCAAAATGATTCCGGAGCCACACAATACGGCGTGTATCATAATCTCATCGTTGTTTTGGCACATAAGACCCCAGAATTTAATTTTATATATTTCGTACGTGTACTTTTGTTATCAGGTTCTTCTATAGCCCCTACTCAAATGTATGATTGAGCGGAGAGGTGTTTCTTCTTGTCGCAGTATAATCTAAATAACCGATAAATGATAATCGTTGTTCGAGCGCAGTGACTATACCCCTAAAGAGGCCGTGTGACAACTTTTATTAAGGGTGTATAAGGCATAACGTATAGTAAAGAACACCTATACTCACGAAACGTTTCCAAAACGATGTTAAAGCGCGCCTTACATGGAGCGAAGTTATCAGCGGTGCTCTTTTTCTGCTACTCCATCTTTACTGTTGCTTCGTTTTCGCCACTCCCACCGCCTTCGAAGCTGAGCGCTCAACTGTCGTGCCTGCACGGAGCGATATCCGCTATGCTCCCCTCCTCATCATCGCGCGGAACTGATGAGGTATTACCTTGACCTCCGAGATCCGCGCGTTGCGCCGCCCAGATTTCGGAGGTTATAATGTCAACCCAGTGGGGTATCGTTTTTTCGTTACTATTGATTATGCCACCACAACATGAGTCCCACATATATATCCGCATTTTTTTTTATCTTACCGCAGGCCCTCCTTATACTGATGACATCTCCGTGAATCCGACCAGACCAGGAGCCATCATGATCATGATCGTTGGCCATGAATGAGCCCTACAAGCGTTCTGAATTGCAGAGTTGAACGAAAAAGAGCAGCGGTTCTTTTGAATCAAATTGCACGTACTCCCTGATGCGTGCGCAGGAATAATGTTCATCTGAGCTATTTACGTCAGCATTGTCAAGCGAACAAGCACGTCTGTATATATGCCAAGTCTCAAAAAGCGCTGCAGGGTCCTTTTTTAAGCCGAATGTCGACGCTGGCTTCATCTCCCACGAGAGTTGATTCACCCTTAACGAAGGATGGAACCTTGCCTTTAAGAGCGGCTTTGGCAGTCTCTGTAAAGTGCAAACCACTGCGTATACTGTACATATCGTAGGAAGGACAGCAGCAGAACACCCAGAATCTCTGTCGGGGGGGGGGGGGGGGGGCAGGGGGGGGGGGGGGAGCAAGCAGTTTGAATAATATGCAATTTCCTTGCTTTAGCCGGAGGAATCCAACATCAAATAAAATGCCTAATAATTATAATAACAATTATAATAATGTTTATTTCTTCAGCGTTTTACCCAACGTAATTGAAGAGTGAGTGAATAAATACAAGTCAGTGATTGAGTGTTTTTGTTTATCAGGAAAATTTGGCCTCAAGCCACCTCCTGAATTGTAATGATAATGGGAACTGAGCACTGAAGGTACACGTTGAACTGGTGGTGCTAGACGCGTGGGGGGGGGGGGGGGGGGGGTTACAACAACCCCCCCCCCCCCCCCCCACCCGTCGGTGCGCCACTGAAGGACAGTCCAAGATTCTGAGCGTTTCTGTTGCACCGAAGAAAGCGCAGTATGTACTGAGTGCCTGCCATTGTCGGCAGAATCGTTCAGTCCCTATGACACACATCTATCCAGCGCAGCCCTAAAGCAGCGAAGTTAGCCACGTGGAGAAACGATCTTGTGGCTGAAACTCTCTTATCAGGGTTCTGTCCGAGCAGGTGGCGGCAGTCCAGACGAGAATAATCGAGTTGGCAAGAAACTATACTACGAATGCCGCACTATATATGATTCACGGGCCTATACCACGCGTGGACTATGATTGACAACACTATATTTCCCGCTGGTCATGCGCCCAAGTGTGATCAAGCACGCACAGCCCTTCAATCATTTTTGAAGGCGGTACATTTAGACTCCCGATTATAGCCTATATAGCATTTTGTTGTAAGTTCTGTGCTAATTTGTGGCCAATTTGCCAGACGTTTAATGTCGCTCGGCGCCGGGCGGAGAGTTCAGATCGTTCTCGTGAAAACGACGCAAAGAGACTTCGCCGCAAAGACCCTCTGTAGTGCGTGCTGCCAAAAATGGAGCTTCTATGGAGCCGCTCCTTCAGCTTACGCTGACTCTGCTGCGTGTGACTTGTGTGGCCTGTGACGCTTTTTTCATTCTCTCTCTTCCTTCTTCACTCACGAAGGCGTTGTGCCCCTAGTGGTGGCAGTAGCCAGCTGTAGCTCCCTTTTTCCTCTCTGTGATTGTTTTCATGCAACAAGATTAATAATAAGTAAGAGTAATAAGGGGTCGACTGAGAGTTGTTACAGTAGTATATTTGCACAATTGATATTTTCGCACTCTCGTCCTGTAACTTCGAGTTAGACGTTACCAAGCCGCTGTGGGTTGACGCTGTCATTTTGTCGAGCCTATACATGGCGCATTCGGCTGGTTCCTACCGCGCTTAGGATTGCAACGATGTGGAGCCCGTGCTCCAGATCGGAGCCAGAGAAAGAGCGCCCGAGTCGAACGTTCAGCCGCTCGCCAGATTAGTTGGAGACCGGAAGAGAAAACACGCCAGCACGTCTTCTGTTGCAGACAAACAAGGCATGTAAGAGCCGGGGCCCCCGCCGGCTTCCACGCCGCGGCAGACGCCATCAGAACAACGGAAGTTGCAAGGAGCCACGTGACCGGAACTCCGTCAGAACTCGGTCGTGCTCCAAGGTCGAAGGAAGAGCGCCTTCGAGCGCTATGAGCTGGAGCGCGGCGCTCTATCGGAAAGAACCAGTCGAATGCGCTGATAGCGCTCGAAAAACGACCTGCAGAATATAATGCACTCCACCGGAGCACTCTGGAGCGCTCGAAAACGATCTGCCGAATGTACCATGTGGTTACGCTGGCCGAATCGCGTGTTACGTGGTGCAAGTTCTAATTTGCATCCGCACGAAGATGCGAAAGTGCGCACGTTCGTCGGATGTGACCCTGGTAGAAGGGGATATACACTTTGGTTTCTCGCCCCGTGCAGGCAAGGCTTGAAAGTGAAGTAGCCGCAGGCAGTCATTACAAAGATATAAGCAAACTCCCCCCGGGGCAAGCTCGGGAGAGGAGACCGCATGGTCAGATTCAAAGAAAGCTCCAATCACTATCGGCTGGCGAGGGCCTGGTATACCCACCAGCTCATCCCGAGCTGACCAAGAAACAGGCGGTGGCCTGGCGTCTCCTGCAAACAAACATGTATTCTGACCCGTTCATGGCCTGCAGCATGGTTCTATCCAGGGCAATACGACAATGAATGCAAATTATGTAAGGGTAGGTAGAGCGGATCTACCACATATCCTATGGGCATGCTCAAAGAGCGGGAGCCGTGGGAGACCCTGCTGCTCAGCTCAGACCAGCGAGACCAGGTCTGGGCCGTCCAGCTGGCTAAGCCAGGCGCCAAGACCCATGGAATCTCGGCCGTGCGGAGGGAGGCTGCGTCCGCCCCCGTGATTGCTGGCATCAATAAAAGTTGATTCTCTCTCTCTCTCTCTCTCGGGAGATGCCTCAACTTTGTCTTCACCTAGGAAATGTGTAAAAACACGCACGTACGTATATATGCGCGTGCAGTCTCCAGTATACATTGCATGCAGAACGTATCCTCATCACCACGTAAGATGTGCGCTTATATATGTATCGTGTATGGTGGCACTGACGTCAGAGAGCGACCGTAAGCAAGCAGACTGAACAACGTAGCTTATACTTGGGTTATATACACCTATAGGAAAACGTTGCACAAGCGAGAATGAATGACTGAAAGAAAGCAAAAAAGAAGAAAGGAAGAAAGAGAGAACGAGAAAAAAAATTGATTCTATAGGGTGTTCGCGACAGCTGATGAGGAAACATCTTTTGGCAATAGTTCGCGCGCGTACGCGCGCGTGCCAGAGATCCCGTAATATACGGTAATGTCTGTTGCACTATCTTCGTCGCACTGTTGGAAGATTAAAACGCGCAAGAATTTGGTCGTTCGGCAAATGGCGGTGATTTCGTATCGGTGACGTCAAAGAAATTCATTTCGCAAACGGCCGCGAGCTGTCCGACAAAGAAGAAATTTACGCCAGATCAGCCGATATCACTGCCCAACAAAATACATTCCAACATGCATTTATCCGCCAAGGAATGGACAACGCAGAATTTGTGCCATAAAACTATATGGCTATACAGGTGCCGGTAATTTATTTTTCACAAACAACTATATCATGCCGGAAACAAGAAGGGGCTTTCCAAAGTCGCCAGTCACTTAAGAATAAGCGACTCAAAGCAAAATAAATTCACTAGAGAAACAGCGAGACATAAGCAACCTTCGACAAAGATTCGCATGGTTAACTCCTCGCTCATTCAGCACATTAAAGTTTGCTTCGGGCTCTGTACAGAGCCATGCAGATCCAAATCTAACGCACACAGTCTATAGCGCACTATCAAAATGACCAGCCAACTCGAAAACACAGCTGGCAAAAAAACATGTGCGACGGAACGAGAAGGATCGACACGTGTGCACATACATGTGGCGGACATGCATGAGCAAATTGAATCACGTTGTTATCAGAGGCGCATGCAGCAAGGAATCTTTTTCCGGGTGCTGGGAGGTACAGGGGTTCAACCCCTCCAGTGTCTGCCACTGCATATGCATATATCTTGTCCGCAGGCAGCGAGCCCGGGCCTCAAAAAGCATGCAAGGCACTGCCCTTTGCTTTGTTGCAAAATTTTCTTTTCGTGTTTTCTTGTTTGCCGCCCTTGTAGAGCTCCGTGAACTTTGTCTTAGTTTGTTGTTTTCTTTTTTTTTCACCCTTTGCATCCAAGTTTCACTTTCTTTTTTATGACGCCGGGTTGTCAACACTTGTATCTACAATTACCATCTATACTTGCTTGCCAACTTTCTTGACCTCTTGCTCTGTTCCGTGTACACGCTGTTGGGGTACAGATGTCTGCTCGTCTCTAAGGCTTGCAGTTTCCCACCATTAAGGTTCCCGAGTGTTACCTCAAAATTAATGCTGCTCTACTCTTACCTGATTTCAACAGGGCCCCATCCGAGCAGGATCTTCTGACGTTTAGCTCGTGTCAGCAATCGCTCTAAGCGGTTTAAAACAGTCGCGAGCAACCGATATTTAAGTTTAAGCAGTCAGATTCTGAAAACAGTCACGAATGCGAAGAATCACAATCTGCAGTCGGATTTTCGGTCTCTTTGACATGAGACAACGTACCTATGTGGTGCAATAAGTAATGGTTGAAGTATGGCACTCCTGAATAATACGGATTATTGTTGAATGTAGCAACGTGTGGGTGTGTACGGCTTAATGTGAATATATATATATATATATATATATATATATATATATATATATATATATATATATATATATATATATATATATATATATACCTCTTGTAGGAATCCAGGTGCCTTTATACCATGCTCCCTCCTTTTAAATCGGTGAATGGCAAGAAGCAAAGGACTACCTTCCTATAGTTGTATTTTACCGTGATCCTAAATACATGATCATCCTCGTCATCATTATCATCACCATCAGCCTGTATTTATGTCCACTGTAGGACGAAGCTATCTCCAATTACCCCTGTCTTGTGCTAGCTGATTCCAACTTGCGCCTGCAAATTTCCTAACTTCATCACCCCACCCAGTTTTCTGCCGTGCTCGACTGCGCTTCCCTTCTCTCGGCACCCATTCTGTAACTCTTAAATGGTTCACCGGTTATCCATCCTACGCATTACATGGCCGGCCCAGCTCCATTTTTTCCCTCTCAATGTCAACTAGAGCCTAAATACATGTCAGGCTCCTATTAGACGGTATCCAGGATACAGAGCTCGCGTTGTACCTCGGTACCTGTCGACGCGCGAGTGCATGACTCGCTGAGAACCCTTCGTCGAAGCGGGCTTTCCTGCAATAAGGGCATTAGTGAGGAGAAGCCCTCCCTCTGGAAGTCTGTTGAAGTGAAGACAAAAAAAAAAAAAAAACACTGTTACCATGGCAACCGTAAGGACAGCGGGCAACGCGTATGGCGCATGCTGATCATTAATGCCCGTTAATTCTTCATTAAATAAATTTCGTACAGTACGTACGACTCATCCTCATCGCTGCTGCTGCTGCTTTCTGAAGAGGAACTGTGCGAACTGTCGCTGTCGCTCAAAGCAACGAGCAATCCGGCAGGGTCGAACGACGCCATTTCAGAACTGTAAACAACGCCACAGGGTTACCAGACAGCGCTTGAAAAAGCGCTGCAAGCAACCGACGTACCCGATTGTTCCGGAAGTGACGGCGCCTAGTCGCTGGAGTTCCGGCGAAATCCGGCTCTATAAGACGGATCAACGCGGAGCGCTCCGTCGCGGAGCAAGTTGCCCCAAATCGCCCAGTGGAACATGCGATGTTGCTCTGGATCCGCCAGTGGAATTCAAATTCTCGGCCGCGGAGCAAAAAAACTTGCTCCAGATCCGCCAGTGGAATTTACTATTAGAGATGCGCGACGTTTCGAAACGAATAAATTTTCGAATAACGAATCACAAATTTTTTCGAATTTTCGAATAACGAATTGAATAGTGTCCTATTCGATTCGCGGTCTTCCAATGGAATTGTCACTATTTGTAAATACGAACATTTTTCTCGGATTGTTTCGCGAATATGTCGGAACCTGAACTGTGCCGAATAAAACATAAAATTGGAGGGAAAGTACGATACACTTCATCCCCACGACCATAGTATATATATATACTATAGTATATATAGGCATAAGACACGTAAACTTACGTATAGACGAGCAGGCTACGCCGCACAGGCACAGGGAGTCAGACTTCACCGGATACATGCGCAGCCACCATTCGCACACTCCGAAGAGTCCCGTGTATGCGAACGAGCTGCTTATATGTTCCTAATGCTTCATTTGTGCTTTCAATAAGCAAACGATTCACAACGCGCAATGTAATGACAAAAACATGCTAACGTTATACGTCTACTATAGGATGTGATCACTCCGCTATATCGTAGTTATGAAGACGCCTGCTCATTATTGGAAAACTATCCGATATTCGATTCGGTCTCTAAAATTACAATTCGCACACCCGTGTACTAGGGATAGTTGTCGCTTCGAGATACGGGATAGCTGTGCGGAGAAAGATGGGCGTATCGAAGATATTGCAGGACTGAACGAGGTGCAGATCGGAGGCGAGGTTGTGTGAAGCGTACGAAGGCGAGTGTAGAGCAGCCCGATAATTGTTATCAGGGGTGAGGCCACAGGCCATTCGGAGGAGGGTGAACTAAGGTTTTCAAAATCATTCAGAGGGAGTGCTGGCGGCCGGCTGCTCGAAGTTTCTAAACCAGTAAGGATTTCCCAGCTCTGTTCTCGCACGGTAGTGTGAAGAAAATGACTTTTATTGCAGATTGCGACTTTGCCAATAGTAACTGTGACGGATTGGGCTGTATGTAGCTCGTTCGGAAGTTGGATCTTGACTGCGCTAATTAGGGCAATGACAAACTGCGAACGAACAGACGAATCAAGGCAAACGCCAGCTTCCAACTGTATTTCTCATATGCGTGTTTTTTTTTTCTTTTTCTTAACGTAACAACTGAGACACCATACATGTGTTCATTTAAATATACCAGGGAAAACAGAATGGTACATGCGTGTTTGCCCTTGAGTGTTGAGGGTGACTGTAGAACGGTGTGTTGGAAGTAATGACACTGAATGAGACAAGTTTTATACGTATTCTTTATGTAAATTGATGGCATTTTCTGAGTGCTTGTACAGACGGGAGCAAGATTCTATCAAGTGCTCAGTTCGACGTATATACTTTTGATAAAAGGTTTTAATTACGCTTGTCTTTGACATATTTTCTCTCTCTGTCGCAGGTCTGCTGCACAAGTACGCTAAACAACCGATGTCTCACTAGAGAACCAATGTACATTATTTTACTTGACGAATTTTCGCACAAAGAAAGGAAGTTGTGCTTGGAATAAATGAAACTACGCGATCGAGGAGCGTATAGCAGCAACCAACATTCGCTTTTCACCGATAGACTCAAACGCATAAAGAGCGAAGCTCTCAGATATCTACGTACTTCACCGACGACAGTAAAAGGTGACCGTTTTTCATGTTGCCAATTCGCCTATAGTGCGCAGGACGACGCAATTTCAGCGACGAGCGAGAAATCGATTATCGCTGCACGTAGTTCGCTCGTCCTCTCATAGATGGCTCCACGAGTCGCAGACCTAGGCTTTCGCGTTCGAAACCATTCCTGCGAGACCTTTTAAATGCCTGATCGATTTCTCGCACGTATAAGTATAGCGTTAGACTCTCGAATCTCTGAACTATGCGCGCGCACGTGGCTTGCATGTTTGTTTGTGTGCGTGAGGATCAGGGTCTCAAATACACCGCATCATGTATAGTCGTTGAGATAGGGTCGAAATCGCCGAGGTTAACCGACTCGCCAAACCTCTAAGCACGCCAACTTCGGAAGTTGGCGCAAGGCGCCGATTGCAGCTTTTAAATTGTCGTCTCTGGGAGCGCTAATTAAACTTTACAATCAGCCAAGTTCATTCACACCCGTTACGTAATTCTAAGCAAAACTATGTATTTTGCATGTTGCTTTAGGTTTGATGTAGTTTCGCTCGGTTCTTTCCTGATTTTTCGTATTTACTACGTTTCCCTTTTCTCATTTTTATCAGTTAAATGAAAACGAGAGAAATATAGAGTTAGTCATTTTACAATTACACTTACTATTGCACCTTACAATTACGCTTTACAATGGTAACAACTACTCTTTTTCCCGCAGCAGACATATAAGGCGATTACATGTTAGCGTGTAACAACACTCCTCCGTTCCCGAAACGCGGTGAAAGAGCATTTGACAACTTGACCCTTCTAGCATCTGCCATGGGGCTGGTTCGTCGATAGAAATTCGGTTTGGAGCCCGTGCAATGCCAAGCATGCAGGGTATATATGCATGGCGGGCTGAGGTTCTCGAACCTTCTTGCTTTAAGAAATAAAAGAAAGTGATTTTAGTGAACATGAAGCTTGCTATATATATATATATATATATATGGACATAACTTGTGTACGCTTCCTCTAAGCGAGCGTCTTCACAGGGTGTTACACTTCTAAATTACCACGTGCACATATGTTTCTATCTCACCGTTGGTTGTGGCTTGAGGTGGTATACGTGGTGAAGCGACATCACAGTTTTTGCACCAGCAAGCAGTGATGTAACGACTCTCAATTGTGTCCGCGCGGGGCTAGTTAACAGTTGACCGTAAAGATTACATTCTAATGACCATAATTAATGTAAGCAAATGTTGAACCTGGAAAAAGATGGCTGCGAAAATACTGCGCAATCTGCACCGCTTTTATCGAATCCGCTAAGACGTAGTTTTCCGCTAAATGCATTTCGAATAAAGATTTGCCTCCCCCCCCCCCCCCCCCGAAAACAGCCCAACAATAGGAAACTTATTTAACCATCGGTATATCGCTCATTGATGTCATCTGTTAGGACAATGGGTATAAGCGGCACTCTATTTGTACCATTTCGCATCCCAAGGTTGCACTTCATTGTATACGCCTTAATGGAGACTTCCCGATTCAATTACGATCACTTGATGTTTTTCTATAGCGTAGCACTTATATTTCCTTCGATGTTCTTTCGACGAATGCGTTCAACCTCGATCGAATCGCGGCCACTGCATGCGGCCGAGAAGCGATATATTAGTGACAGACAGGCATGAAAGAGTGATCGCATACCTTTATTTGGCCACTTCATAAAAAAAATTACGCGGTCACGGCGGTGAGCCGGGAAGCCCGTAAAATGACCCGTCTCGGACAGGCTTCTCAGACGCCATTATCATCCCGAAACAAATACGGCTGGTTGATGGCGTGCCGCCAAGCGCATACACTAAGGACGCACAGAAGGCATTCGGCACGCAAGCAAAATACTACAGCTGGTTCGTGGAGTGCCCGCGTCGCCGGCGACCAGTGGATATATTCCTATAAAGCTGGCGCGCTTCGCGAGTAGGCGTAGCAGGAAAGCGAACCAAGATCGGGCCACCGTATCGCCGCCACCCACCGCGGAACAATGGACACACAGCCAGTGTCGTGAGAGCGGCGAAGGAGAACTTCGTCTTCGGATTGACTGAAACAATGGGAAGGCAGCTCGAACGGAACAGCGAGAAAGCGGACAGCACAGGAGAGGCGGAGGGGGGGAGGGGGGGGGCGGCATCGTTACGAATCGTGTTTGCCGCCGAGCGCGTCGTTTTTCCAACGCCGAGCCCGCCCGCTTGACGGCGAACGAAACACCATCAAACGATAACGTCGGAGAGCGCGCGCGCGCGCGCGTTTCAAAGTGGGTCACGCAAAATCGCCACTCACGATACGTGGATGAAGAAAGGTAGACGGCGGGGCTGAGGTGTTGCGCAGAGTCGCAGCGAACGCGAGTGGAGACGAAACAACGGCGAGGCCGAGAAAGAGAACAAGCGGGAACGCGCGAACACCCAAAAGCACGCCGAGGCGCGGTCACTGCACGAATAATCGCCGGCTTCGACGACGAGAGAAGAATGCAACGCTTCCGGCGAGAGAACGGAGCCGCGACTGAAGGCGGCGGTGAGCGGCGGCGCTGCCGACGCCCCCCGATCACGACGTCACGCGTGACGTATACTGTCAGGCACCGCCTACCACAAAGCCCCGCCTCTTTCAAGGATGACGGCTGGTGAAGGGGGGGGAGGGAGATGGGGGTGACAGCGGCGGCAAGTTTCGTGTCGACCGCGGCAGCTTTGCCTTTGGAAAACGCTCCGTTTTAGACCGCTCGAGAAAAAAATTTCGAACGCATCAGTTTTCGATCGGCTCTTGGCTCGGCGGGCCGGAAAGAAAGAAAGCGTACAGTAGACTCTTCTCGATGTTTGCCCAGGTGTATACCGTCGGCAAGGACAAACGTCGGTCTCTCTATCGTGCTCTCTGTTCACTAAACGGCGTTGTAGAAGGTTTGAAGATTGACAGAAATAAAATAATAAAGAATGGTAGTGAGAAGAGGGAGAAAAAAAAGAGAGAGAGAACCGCTCTCAGAACAGCTGGCGTTGCCGCCTAGCTCTCGAGTGGCGCGGGCGCGAGAGAGGCGAGGTGGCGTGGTGAGGGGGGGTGGCTGCCGCGGCGGCGGCGGCGTCGGAGGTGGCGGATTCGACGCCCCTCTCATTATCCGGGCCGGTCCGTTCTCCGGGGCCGGCGAATGGCGGCGTCTTCGAGGTCCACGTCACGGCCCCGGCGCCGCTATGGCGGCGCCGGCGGCGCCCCCGACGCGAGAATAGCTAATCACCACCGGCACCCCCCCACCTCCCCGTCACTCTCGCATCGCGCTTCGGCCCCCCCCCCCCCCCCCCACCCGACCGCGCGCGTGAAGGGCCCCCGGCGGCGCTCGGCGGTGTGCGTGCGTGCGTGCGCAAGGGGGGCCCGTCATTTTCGCGCGGCCTAGGCACGCCTCCGGCCACCACAGCAGGAGCATCCGCGCGTCGAGCGTCGGCATCGCTCTCTCACGCGCCCGTGTGCGAGTGTGTGTGCGTGCGTGTCGCGACCGTGTCGCGCCTGCCGGCGCCCCCACAGAGCCGTGGCGGCTGAGCACGGTGACAGAGCGGCGGGCTGCCCCTCGCTGCCTCCTGCGCCGACGACGCTGCCGCCGCTGGAAATGCGCTCGTCGCCGGCCGAAGCCGCCGCTGCCGCAGCCGCCGCGATGGCGTTCCAGCCGTTCCTGCGACCGACGCCGCCGGACTTCTCGGTTCACTCCCTGCTCAGCGGCGCCGCCAGTGCCCAGGCCGCGCCGTACTTCGCAGCGGCGGCCGCCGGATTTCCCGCCGCTGCGGCCGCGCTGTTCCCCAAGTTGCACCCGGGACCGGGACCCCCGCCGCTGTCGGCCGAGGAGTTGCTCGCCGCGGCCGCGGCCCACCGCGGCGGACCACTGTTGAGACCGCCCCCGGGGTTGGAGCCCGAAGACGACGGTGTGCAGGACGACCCTAAGGTGACGCTCGAGGCGAAGGACCTGTGGGAGAGGTTTCACACGTTCGGCACCGAGATGGTCATCACCAAGTCTGGCCGGTGAGATGACGACGCCCCCCTTATATGTACCGCGTTGCTTACTCTTTTCGCTTTATATGTATGACGCTTTCAACGCGGAGTGTGTGTCTCGCAATTTTGTTGCTGTGCGAGCATGCGTTGACAGTTTATGCCGACGGATTGATTGCCTTCGAAGGTTTGAGCTCATTCGGGCAATTAGGTTGGGGCTTAGAAGAGTTCTACCGAAGTGTCTCACGAGTCGAGCAGCTGTAGCCAATAATTCTCGATCTGCATAGGTGTAGCTGAAAATAATAAATTTAGATTGCGGCTGGTACACGCGCCTTATGAATCACGACAATGTTAGAGCGATGCTTAAGCATGCAAGGGAAAATATGCATTTGCATTGCCCCTATATTTGACACGACACAACTATACAAATACATAAGAAATTGCTTCACAATACTCACTCTTACCCGAGCGATAACTGCCCTCTGAATGTAATGTGCTTACAGTTAACGCGACGCGCCCACGTATATTCGTGTGCTCACGATAGAATGGAATATTCTAACTTGCATACTTTCTCGGTAACACTCGCTATATACTCTATACACGCGTATAGTGTCGATCAGTGCGGAACATCGATGTGTGATGATTCGTATACGTGTTGTGGCAGCAGTGTGTTTATGACCCCAGAAAAATTCCGATCGTTCATTTTTGACATTTTATTTTATTTATTTATTTACACGATACTGCAGACCTCATTGGTCCAAGCAGGATGGGCAAAAATAAAACAGAATATTCGGGACACCAAGAAACAGTAGTGCAGTCAATAAAATACAGGGTTGGTCACTAACAGCAGACAGGCAGAATATGGAAAACATGAATAGGACACAATTATACAATGTTGGCAATGGCGTTTACAAAATTTTCATTTTGAAACACATCTTCTGGTAATGAATTCCATTCCGTGATTGTTCGCGGGAAATGTGAATATTTATACTGGTTTGTCCGAGCAAAGTACTAAGGTGAAATTATGTTTGTGGCGGGTTTTCCGTGTAACTGAGGGCGTGACGTAAGGATCTGGAGAGATTCCAAATTTCCTATGAAGAAGTGAATGAAGAAAGCTTAATTGGAGAAATTTTTCGCCTTATGTGGAGGGGCTGAATTTGCTTAGCTACCATTAGAGCAGATTCTGAAATGTCTCTTTTGATATGTGGATCCCAGACTATTTCTGCATATTCGAGTTTCAGCCTGATGAGAGATATGTATGCCAATTTCTTAACGTTGCTTGGTGTTCCTTTAAGTTTATGCCTCAAGATGCCTAGGTTTCGTTTTGCAGATGACGTGATATAATTAATCTGGTCAGTCCAACTAAGCTGGGAATTAATGATAACACCTAAGTACTTGTAACATATAACATTAGAAGTAGGTCTGTTATTAAGGGAATAGTCAAACTTTAGTGGCTTTTTTCCTTCTTGTTATTCGCATGGATACCGTTTTTTCTGTATTAAGCACAATTCCCCATTTGTCGCACCAGTTCATGACATCGTTTAGTGCAGTATTAAGTAAGGCTTGATCAGAAAATGAGTGTTTATAAAGCATGCAGTCATCAGCAAACAGACTAATAGCAACACTGGGATCAATAGCAGAAAATATATCGTTCACATAAAAAAAAAAAATAAGGGGCCAAGTACACTTCCTTGGGGAACACCTGAGGAGACAGGAAGAGGTGAGGAACAAGCGCCATCAACTTCTACAAATTCAAACTAGGTTAAGGAAAGAGAAGTATTTTGGCCCCTATAATGTCATAGGCACATTTTTTGGGTGTGTTCAGATATAGGGAACATGCCCCATGCGTCGAGCTTATGTATGCAGCTTTCGTGTTATGCTTAGCAGCAAAAATCACTTGTCAAACATTATATAACTGCAGAGAAAAACCTGTGCTAGCTGGAGTGTTTTCTATGTATATGGGCTATTGTAACTTCCGTAAATCGTTCGGCAATCAGCAACGTTTTTGTAACTTTATGTTTATTGGACCATGCAGACACATGTTAGGAATTGCGAACCTGCCTAGAAATCGTCATTTACATGCATGTATGGGAGAACGGTTTTCGTTTTCACAGTAAACGCTCCGTGTTTATCGCTATATATACTGTCGCTGTGTGGGCGAAGCACACATTATCGAATGGCGATGCACTATAGCATCTTATCGATATTTCTTTCGTTTTCGTGTAGTTATGTGCGCATCTGCGAAATCGTTGTACAGCTGCTTTCAGTTGACGCCTGTCCGGACAAGGTGGAGCAGTAAACTTGCATTTAAGGATTTGTTGCATGCATTAATGGGGAGTTCGTATTAAGAAACATTTACCACATGCAGGAAGACTGTAGACGAAGCAGAGTATGTATATATAGTGTTGATTGTTGATTTCACAAAAGGTGATTATAGATTGCCTCTAGCTCGCGTGGCTGGTCTGTTTTGTTTACCAGTCCTGCAAGTTTCAACTATATAATGTTTCCTAAAAATCTGAATTCAGACAAACCTTCGAAATGGTCGTGAGTTCTTTCGCTCATACTCGGGTGCTTCACTGATTGTTTGGGATAAGTTGTGACGACGATTTCCGGCACATCTTATCTTTGTGTGATCCATGTATATCTGCGCGAACTATACAGTCAGACGTGTCAACTCGGAGGACAGTTCGCAATGACGTCAGCAGCTCCAGGAATGAGACGGAATTCTCCCGTGCTTCTATAAGGACGTCCTCAAGGCCGCTTCTTGCGTAATTTCACCCATTCTATGGGAGCGTGCCACGTGTAACGTATTCCCTGCTCACTGTGTTTATCGCAGCGTGTATCGCTCGGAACACTTAATTTAACTCGTCCGTCACTTTGGCTATCAATGAACCACCACTGTTGAAGGGTGCAAAAGACAACGCGCATGAACCTATTTGAAACTTTGCACACGGCATAAGTTTTATACATTTATATATTTATATATTCCAGTACAAGTCAACACTTTACTATATTAGCTGCTGCACATAACTAAACTGGCAAGCTACAGGCAGCGTAGCCTTTGCTGCATATATGACGGCATATAGATGGTTGTCTAGAGGGCGCGAAATATATACATATGTATAGATGCGGTCCCATGCGCATCATATTTCTTCTGATATGATGCATCGCTTCCTGTTTTTGCTTGTGTTCAGCTGTGCTTGGACACGAAGTATTCTGCAGGCTTTTGAGATCGAAATGCAACATACTGACAGCTGCAACATACGTCCAAGCACCAAAATGTACATCTCATTCAGGTTATAGAAAAAAAAAGACAAGAGAGAGAGAGAGAGATCGTAATATAAGTAATCATTAAAACTGTCGTACCCGTTTTCAGCTGATTGATTTTAGTCGATCGTGCGCGCATCCTGCAATAGCTGCAGATGAAAATGCAAATAATATTGTTTCTTTTGTTTTTACTACATTTTTTTTTAAAGCGAGATAAATATAGAATCTCGTCTTTCTGTCAGTTGGAAGGACACACACGTCTTTAACTTTTTTGGTTCATTCGTTTGGATGTAATTGGAAAGTTTGGCAACTAGGTTGTTACCGCCTTCTCCTCAAGCAATCATTCGTTAAATGATAGAGAATGATAATAATAAGGTGATACGAGATCATTCCGGCAATAAAGTAGTTCTCGCAAACGTGCGTGGAGGTTGAGAGTCAGACCTCTAACTACTATCTAGAACGACCTGTAACAAAACAAAGTATCTTGCGTTATGATCTTGATATTTTCAGCTCTTGTATTTACTCTTTATCTGACTTAATTCTGTCTTTGATTTCATTGATTTTTTTTTTTGTATTTTGTACCACTGCTCTTTCAGGTTCTCCGTTTTTTTTTTTCTGTTTTATGTCCTTTGTATAACACAAGTGCGCCAATACTAAGGCGTAGAGATGTTCTTGGGCACTTTCAGAATTAAATGAAACCGAATGAAATAATCGTTATAATGTAGAACGGTGAGAACGTACGTATTCGAATCTCTTTCCATATTTCTTTCTTCTGACAGAGAATATACAACAAACTGCCGTGTGTGCGTAACCCCAATACTTAGAAACCAACTATATATAGCGCGAGAACTATTGCCAACATATGTACAGTAAATCTCACATATATACAGTAATTAAAGCGAAGATTTTTCAAACTACAATCACGCGGAGATGCGCGCAAGTTTTCTAAGCTGCATGTAGCTTCCAGGCTATGCATGCATGCATGTAGTTGCAAACCCGTCGATGATGCCGCGTCGTATCCCGTATTTTCCTCGAAGTGACTCTTAAAAATTTACCATATTTGTCATACCATCAAGATATATACGTACGTGTACATCACAACGGGGAGGGTGACAATGCAATGCCAAACTAAGAATGCGGTACTGAAAACAGTAATACGCAAAAAGAAAAACAAAACAAAAATAAGGAAGGGACAGAAAAACATCTGGTGATAGTATAAAAACAAATGTACAATTTAATGTCACAATACGCGTCATTTTATTTATAAGCTAACAAAAATGCTCTTTTACAAAACGGGCACTGCACTGGACTATATAAGGCATACATTTCAATGTATTTTGACGTATACTTTATATGTTATTTCGTGTAAGTAACGCGTTTTATCACTATATTTACTCATTCGTGTTCTATTCGAGTGTGGCGTCGACTCTTACACGTTTGTTCATCTATATAGAAGACGAGTTCCTTTAAAGAGTCAGAATACACGATAGCATTCCACATGGTCTTTCCCCCCTTTACTTCACCGCACTGATGCTTATGTTTTGGTATATACAACTCTTCTTTATTTCTTATAGGCAGATATAGGAAGGGGTGCATTTCAGCGAGCTAGAAAAAAGCTCCATTATATATACACTCGGTCACTTAAATGTCGTTCCTTGACATTGTCCATTGCCGTTTCTCGCTATAGCTAATAGTATTTGCGCAGCAGGTATAACCCACAGTTCCTCTCTCTCTCTCTCTCTCTCTCTCTCTCTATATATATATATATATATATATATATATATATATATATATATATTCAAGTTCGTAAGACACGCCGCTAATATCGTATAGTGGATTACTTGAAGTGTATATAATGTAGGCGTGGGAGGTGGTCCTTCCGAAATGCATACGCGAGCTTTCAGTTAAACTCGCCGCGGTGGTTCATGTTTATACGGCGTTAGGCTGCTATACGTTTACCCGAGGTTGTGAGTTCGCTTTCCCGACCGTCGATGGCGCGCTGCAAAATAATTTACACCCCTAAAAGTGAAAAAAGGGTGTAAATGTGTCTATAACCCACGCATTTACACCCTAAAAGGGATGTATGGGTGTGTTATGCACGGGCTTACACCTTATTCATTTTTAAGGGTGTAAATTATTTTACAGTGATGGCGCGGTATGCAAAAACACTCGTGCACCGTGGTTTGGGTGCGCGCTAAAGAACCCCAGGTGCATGGTCATGCGCAAGAAATCCGGAGCCCCTTACTGTATACGCAAAGGCGTCTCTCATAACACAGTTCCGGGACGTTAAACCTGACAAATTAATTTTTCAGCTTTCTGTTATTATACGTACTCTTTTGAGACATGCACCCGTTATCAGGATAAAAGTACAGAAAGAGTCTAGACTGTATACGATTCCCAGCATGCAACGGCTTGATAATAAACGCCTCTGTTTGGCAGCCTGTATACTTTTGCCGTCATACATGACACGTGAAAGCCGGGGTATATACGCGCAGCCGTATAAGCTTTAATTGGCTTGTCCAGGCTTGCTGCTTCAAGGCTGTGTGATGTTGGAATGTCCCCCTTTACTTTCTTCAAAACATTGCAGGTGCCTGAACAACTCATCTACTCACGCTCGCTCAAGCTATAATCTGAGCGCAATACAAAACCGAACGAAATAAAAATAAATTTTGTTCACTGGGTTTTGGAGAAAGAGCGTTACTGCGCTCCGTTTTTATTAAGAATGTGAGAATTGAGAATTGTATATAGTTGACCTCGGAGGCATGAACCACATTGGATATTGTACACGACATACTTTGTTGCCCGATCTGCCTGCCGCGTAAAGTCAGCTTCTCGCTAATTAGTCGCTTGATGCATCTGCCAACTGTGTCCCCAATATTTTCATCAATAATGCGTCGTATATTATACTCTACTGTGCGTTTATAGGCAAAACTGCGTACGCCTATAGCCGTGCCGCTAAAAAAAAAACAAAAAAACAAAAAACAATGACGCATATCCGACGCACATGTTGCAGTCGATGTGTGATGCGAAGTTTTCCGTGAAGTGGTTAATCAAATACTATAAGTTTGCCCATTTCGCTCCTGCGGTGCTCGCGTAAAGGAAAATAATGCGCGTGCATGCGTGCACACAGGCTTGACAACAGAACACCATATATATGGCTTAAAATCGTATCTTGCATCGGTGTCTTCTTTAATCTTTTTTTTTTTCATTGAACAGCTCGGCTAACGTTGTATATATATATATATATATATATATATATATATATATATATATATATATGTATGTATGTGTGTGTGTGTGTGTGTGTGTGTGTGTGTGTGTGTGTGTGTGTGTGTGTGTGTGTGTGTGTGTGTGTGTGTGTGTGTGTGTGTGTGTGTGTGCATAGGAACTGTTTGTGATTGGCCAGTGGTATTTGTTTATAATTTGTGCACCATCATGGTTGGTTGGCATCCGTTCTTGTGTAAACGCTGGGTTCGGGCGTAAGAGCTGCTTAGGGAATATCGGACCCTCATGCTGAGCACTTTTTTACAACGCTTTATTCATCTTAAAAGGCATGTATGAGAATGGTCTATATACAAGGCGTTTAGCAAATGGCGATCGAGCAAATGGTTGACGCGTGACGGTTATAAACTATGTGCGAGAGCATGGCTTGAGGCGTCAGCGGTCAAGTCAATTTCGTCTATATACGAACAGGTTCAGGTATACCGCAGTAATCAATTAAGCGCGAGATGGCAACCTTGTGCGAACACAGAGAGCGAGAGAGAGGAATGCTTAATGAAAAGTTTGCGATGTCAGCCTGTCTGATGGCCTATATATTTGGAATGCTACTGGTTGTGTTGGACGAGAATTGTGACGCATATAAAACGCGCAAATGACCATACGTCCACGAACACGCATGAACACGCTAAAGCTACTCACAAAGCCGTATTATATAATGTCTGTAGACATCAAGAATACTAGCAGCACCTTTATCGCGCACAAGGTGCAGCCGATGCTTTGCGGAGGGTCGAGAATGTCCCGCAACTCTAAGCTACAGTGCATGTGTGGTGAGGCTCTCGGAGATTGTCTGTTTGACGAATAACTATATACAGCATGTAGCACAGAACATGTTGAAAGTCCCCGGTGACGTTACACACAGAGCACATCGACCAGTCTGTGAACTACATTTTAAAGCTACTTGGTTGACACACAGGACCCAGTCTGCATGCGCTACATTTGAAAGCTGATTGGTTCGTAAGTTAAGGGATTTGCAAGTGGCCCGTAGAGGCCGCCTCGAGCCTTATGCGGTAGCGGCATGCTTTTCTGCGTTGCGGAGCCTCTCGTCATACGATAGTCAGAGGACGGATCAAATTTACGAAAGGATCCGTCATACTCGAGGTTTGCCTCAAGTTTGAAATATCGCTGCGGGCAGCGTACGCCAAAAGCGACAGTTGATACCCTGCCGAGTCGCCTCGCCTTTTCTCAAAAGCGGTATATCCGAATCGATTCCAGCGAACTGCTGTGCGCGGCTTTGACAGCGGTCAGCGTGAACGTTGCCTTGTATACAGCGGTATAATATAAAGGGCGGGCAACCGATTTCACGCCACCCAACACAACGTGCACAAACGGACAAAGTGTATCCGTACACCTTGTAGAAATAACGAATCAACAAAGAAGTCTTGCAAAGGAAGTGACTATATACAATTCCGTCCGAGTCTTATCTATCTGAATGCGCGTCCAGCTTGGCCTCCACAAGCGTAATCGGAGATAAGGAGGTCCTCTGAGATCACAAGCTCGCGCTGCCGGATCTCGGAGGTCTTGCCGTGTGTTCCAAATGCTCTGACAGATGAGAGTACCGTCGCCATATGCAACGTTGCACGATGCGAAGAGTAAAGGCACGTGGCATTTTAAATGAGGAACATGATATCTACATGCTTTAACGCTCTATAGTTATCTCGCTTATCTTCGGCATCTTTATAGGAAAGAATATATTTCCCCTATAGGTATATAGTACTGTATAGTGGCTGCAGCTATCGCCCATCAAGATCAACTCTGGCAGCTCTGACAAGCGTTGCAGCATGACTCTGAAACTGAGGGACATGCATATAATGGCTCCGTTTCCGCCGCGAGACATTGTGCAATGCTATCGGTGGTGTCATATTTAACACGGACCGATGTTTCCAGTTTTTGCGCATGACAGCGGACAACGTGTTAGTTGGCGGGGATTCTTGCTCGTACGGAACGTATCTATCTCATATATAACTGGGGCGGTATTCTGTAAGAGTCTACCTAGTGGACTGTCCATTTCGGCGGCCGTTGATTCGCTGCTGCTTGACGGGCAGGAAGGAGACTGGCTGGCACCTTCCTGCACATCAAGCAGCAGTGAATCAACGGCCGCCGAAATGGACAGTCCACTAGGAGACTCTTACAGAATACCGCCCCTGGTCACGTAAAGAAACCTTACGCATGCAGAGCTGAATTACCAAACTAACAGACGAACATCTGCAGAACACTCGTGGTTTCTTTCTTTTTTATTATTATTGCGATAGCAATTATATGGACACTCCAAAGCGGATTTCTGCCGTTGGCGTCGCCGTCGCCGTGAGGTTCCGTATGACGTCAACGGCGATGAAATCGTCGCCGCGCTCCGGACGCTGTATGTGCGAGTGAAAGGGCGCGAGAGGAGCGAACGCACGTCGGAGAGCAAACGCGCGTTCTGCGCCGTGCTCCCTGAAGGGCTGCAGAATTAAGCGTCTCTTTCCATATAGAGACAAACGTCCGCGCGTTCTGCGCCGTGCTCCCTGAAGGGCTGCAGAATTAAGCGTCTCTTTCCATATATAGAGAGCAAACGCGACTTTTTCCGTCACGCGAAAGGTTGTGGGGGGACGGGAGGGAGGGAGGGGAGGCGAAGTTTAGCTGCGGTACAAAATGCGTATTTATATAAAAACGCCGCGCGCGTTCGGTGCGAACGCGGGCTAAACGCCGACGGCGTCGACAACAGTTCTGCGCGTTGCTGGTGCTGTTGCATGTCCAAGTTTATACAGCTGATAAAAATGCCATCCTTACTCCGTATAGCTCTCTACTAGTTTGCTATCGCAATTGATGCTTCGCCTTTCGGGTGAAACTGCGACAACTTTTATTATTATTTTTTTTTGTAATGTGCTAAGTCATCGTGTGGCTATGCGCACAAAATCCCTTCGTTGGAGTGCTTTATAAGAAATGAATGCTTTATTAATGCTCCAGTTTCTTGCACCGATACTCCCACAATGTGTGCAGTATAGGCCACGAGAGGGCGGGCGTGTATTTGCAGCTGAGGGTTTCTGATAGTGCTTGTGCAGAGAGCATCATATCACCCTGTGTTTACGGCTTACTGCAGCAAAAAACATCTCACTGCAATAATTATGCAGATCTAGCGCACATCTTGGAACGTCAAGCGAAGCTTTAATGAAGCGGTTAAGTCAGTTTTGAAGTCTGCGTTATACGACTATATATAAACGCAATGCGTAGAACAACATTTATTTCCGCCTTTTAGTTTCAATGTGTAATCTCATGGCAATGTTTACGTTTATACGCCACAAATGTGAATAATATTAATAATAATATTACCACTACTACTATACTAATATTAATAATAATAAAGAAAAATGTGGACTTCACTGTAATTTTTTTGTCATGTCGCGCTTAAAATCGATAACGTTCTAGATTGACTGAATTATTTTTAAAAGGAACAGTCCTATATATCGTTGCTTCGACGCTGTTCAACTCATTCAGCTGCAAATGTTCACCCTACTTTGTTTTTATATCCATACTCTGCGTCCACAACACTTGTAGCCATGCATGATACAACCCTCAAGAATACGCTGCTACTCCAAATTCGCCACAGAAGCAGTAATTAAGTCAAAACTGTGCTCTGAGCTAGTGTAATCCGTGTCATTTCATTATTCGAGCGTGAGCGCACCTTTCCTACGTGATAAGAAACGCTTCGCGTCACCGTGTTGAATTGAACTTTTAATTCAATTCAATTCACTTGATTTCATGTTTCACTGACATGAGGCTGTGAGAGAAATATATAGGTCCTTTCTCCAATGAATTTCATTAGGTTGCAGTTAATAACATGCGCTGTATGGGAACTGCCGCTGCTGTGTCGTTTGACATCGGCATGCGGCTCTGTATTTCTACAGCACTGCATGTTGCTCCGCATTATCTACGCTTCCGTATACAAACCATGCAGCAATAGCATATAGAGGTGCGTTGTCCATCAGTACAGTGCAACATGTGTAAACGATTGAGATCACAATGCGATTTCCTGCTGGGTCATGGTTGGCGTCCTTATTTCTTTTCTTATCGTTCACGTTGTTAGTGGCACGAGCACCGAGTGACACTCTTTGTTTTTTTGGGAAGCAACTTCCGGTTAGGGGCCGACATCCGGTTTGTCACAGAGGTGGGACGAAATGCAAAATAAATCATAGAAAAATAAAAACAGACAGATATCGATTGTTCTACTTATGGTTGATGATAGATATGACAGCAGAGGACGGGCTTACTACAGTAAAGAGCCGATTAAGTGTCAGGAATAATTAGAAACAATTAAGGAAAGTCCAGTTGCCGCACACCAAAGCACACAATCGTACACTTTAGATACTCACCGCATCGCTACTGGTTTGGCTCCATGTGCGTGGCGGTTTCCCGCCAGTTCCGTTGGCACGCTCCTCCGAGTTCGGTTTCCCGCCCGTTCCGTTCGCCATGGAAGTAGACGACGAGGACGCCGGGCCTAGTGTAGTGTAGTTAAGATCGTTTACATCAAGAATTCACCAGCATTCTCTGTGTTTGTGTCGCACTTCACTTTAATAACACAAAGTTAACACAAGGAAAACACAAAGTTGCCCAAACAACCCACCAGGGTACACCAACGCCGAGGTGCGAGTGCCACTAGCAGACACGTTAAGGATTATAGGGTTTCTCAAGTCAAGTATTAGGGTTGTTTCTCATTTTTATAAAAAGCGAGTTTTGTGGGGCTCTGTTGGTTATTAGTTTTATGTTCTTACTGTTATTCTCTGTATCATTATTAGTCTCCATGTCCTCGATGAACATCGGGGCCTCCTTTTCCTAGATTGTATATATGCTTGTCTCGTATTTAAGTAAACTAATATTTGATTTACCGCATACCCCATTAAGCACCACGGGAGCACCGAAAACATTGAATATGCTTTCTTATTTGCCAATTTATCCGTACTTTCCCTCCTACCTGTACCTTTCGATTAATATCGTCTATTAAATTAAGATCCTTCCGGTGGAAGAGAATAATTTCCAGTTAATGTTTTTTTTTCGTTTTTTCTTATTTATGCAATGTGTGTCTCTGCCTATGTATAAACGTAACAATGCTCTCCTTTCGTTCCTCACGGGCATTTCGAACTGTCCTTCTAGAACTGTCATTCGCCTTCCATGCGCTCAGCCAATGCAGTTCCCCCGTGTATAGTCGGTAACAAGTACAGCCGTCTGTGGTGCTCATACCCTATAAAATATATTCATCGATATATGGCTCTGTTTTTTTTCCAAAAGGTTCTTTCGAAACCACAACGACATTATTTTGTCCCTTCTTTTTTTTTCTTTCATGCCGCTGTGTTTAATCGCAGCACGTATCAATGTGTCGCAGTGCAGAAGTGCAGTGCCGTCTAACGTTCTCCATCAAGATCACTGAAGGCTGTTTCGAGCTACGCGTGCATGTGACATGAAAAAAACAAAAAGAAGAAAAGCAATGACAGAAATATTGTGTCGTATGCCAACAGCGCGTCCAATCCGTTTTCGTTGTGCAGGTAGCTGTCAACTCAGCTAAGGCAACATTACTTCGTCATCGGATAGGTATACTGCGCATGCACGGTGCGACAAAAGTATAACGGAGAGGATGCGAAATAACGCTGAAATAACAAGCGGGTGACAAATGGTGCGATGCTCGACTCTCTTGATGAATGTGAACGCGATCTCATTCAAGGTTGCATAAACAGAAGTCTGTATACAGCACCAAGAGCCGCATTTATAGGACGTATAAAGTTGCATCATGCTGTTCAGCACTTGCGTTATAGCACGCAACGCCACAGCTAGTGCGAACTCTCGATGTGGTGAAATCGTTGTAATTGCGTGTGAGCGCTGTCAGTCAGTAGAGAGCTTTAGATTAGGGGACGTAAGCGGCTTTCGCATGCGGTACTGCGCATGCGCAGTACCATGGCCCCTAGTTATTGCGTATATGCAAGCCACTTGCGTCCCCTAAACCAAAACTCTCTACTATACCTCACGCACGCTTCCGCGGCCTTTTCGGAGCCTAAGCCGTAACGCTCCGAGATCTTCTAAATGTAGCGACGACTGCCGGCAGTGCATCATGGTTTGTACCAAGAGGTACGAAGGAGAAAGAGATTTAAATTACGCGCGCCTGATGCGCCGTTTTACATTATGTGATCGTGCGAAATTAGGCGGAACATTCGTTAGATGGGCGTCTCTTTCAGAGCCGTTTGCTCCTAAAGCCCCTAGATTTCCAGGGGCTTTGTCTACTCCTAGCTTTCCCTTTGCGTGAACACGAGGGAGAGCCCAGCAACCGGAGAAAGGGCGGCTGGCCCCGTGTTTATCTATTTATACCTTTGCGATTGCGGAACCCTACGTAGGGACATTTTGCTGATTGGTTGAGCACGAAGAACACTTGCGTGGCGTGGGGCGTGCTAGCTGCTCCTGGCTCACACCAGAGGGCACGCTGATGTTATCGTCCAATCGCCTAGCTCGGCGGCGAGATCAAAGCCTTTCGCTACTTTTCGAAGATCCGGGGGCTTTAATAAGTCGCTGATTTGAGTACCCTCTGGTGAACGGATAGATGTTATAAGCATCTTCTTTAGAACGGCGTGGTGACTGGTGGCGCTATAAGTTCGTTGCCATAAGGGATGTACCTATATCCTGCATCCCCCCCCCCCCCTTACCACTCCTGGGGCGCTGATTGCATGAATAAATGAATGACCTAGAAAGGAGTGTCACGGGATAAAAATGAGGCCTGAAAAGTCGGCCCCACACGTGATCATGTCACAGTAGGTTTCAGTGTCTGTCACCGCCGCGCTCAGCTCAGGCTCTTCCGAAAAGCCAACGGTTGCTATAGCAACGCGCGAGTGAGCCACTCGCATGTTTCATCGAATTGGCGACATACGTATACCGTTCAGGTATCACCAGGCCGCGCTAGACAGTTAGTTTGGTCAGCTGTAATTTCCTTCCATTCCTCTTACTTTATTTATTTTAATAAACAACCACTTACATACATATACAATCGAAGTTCGGCAAGCAGATTGGGAGAAAAAAAAGTGCAGAGAGCGACTGTACAAGTTCACGAACAATTTCGGATCGATTGAAACCTGCCGGGACCCAAACACACTGGGCCGAGTCAGCCGAGTGCAGGGTCACGTTTTGGGCCGACTTTTGGAGACACAGGAGGGAGGAAACGCGAAATAAGGTATATGGTAAGGCTTCACAGACAGTTGGCGTGCGAATGCTATAGCTGTTTGACGTCACGCTTTGAGGTGCCCGCATACGCAACTTACAGCGCGTGTATGCGTTCACGCGAACTTGAGGATACAGAACATGTTGTCACGCTGTGGTGATGGCTGTGCCAAAACTGTAAGTCACGAATCTAACTCTTTATCGGGCGAACATGTGCCCTTGCAGAAACACGAGTGACACTCTGATTAATCAAGGTTAATTCGCTATATAGGATCGGCGACAACGTTCACGAAAGTTGTGATAGATGTATAGGCGCGTCCTGCGCCGAGCGATAACTTTGTAACCGTGGGTTATAGCGAGTGAAATATGGTCGGCGGAAAGGATAAACAAAGTGCGCGTGTAAATATTACACACACATTGTTTCACGGCAATAGTCATGTGCTCTGTTCTCAAATGCAAATTAGGTAACCCACTTGAGAGACGTGCTGAATACTTAAATCCCAAGAGGTGAAGAACAAAGAAGAACGCGTCTGGATGTGCACCCGGATGTTTATATATACGAGCCATGTTTTGAGGCAACAACAACTACAATTCCGCGGATGTGTATACACTGAGTGCGAGGAATGATCTGATGCTTTTCGTTGCTAGCAGGCGCGAAGAGGCGCCTGTCATCCGGGAATCGATGACGTTCCATGACAGCAAGTATTTGGACTCGAATAACTTATACTTGAACACATTACATCTCTCCGAGTTTGTGTGACGTGTGATTTTCGCGCTTTCTTGATGTGCCTAGCCCTTTACTAACGCTAAGCTTGCTTTGCTTAGCCCACCGTGGTTTCGCGTCGGTCGGTCTGTCGATCGCTATCTAGCACGATAGAGGACACTGCTAACCGGCGTATACTAAGCACGGCGTTGATCCGCAACATATACAGGGCCAACGAGCCCACCTGTGTTCTGTGTAGACGTGAAATATTAAATCAGCGCATATATAACCTGTACATACAATGTCAAATTATGGTTAACATTTAAAGCACAGTTGATGAAATAGAGCGTAATATTGAGCAGGTTCCTTGATTCTCTTACATTCGAGATATGTATATACCCAATTCCTGGGCAGCTGGGTATGCTTTATTGGATGCTCCGGCCTATATAGCACTGTATTTTTCACCAACGATGTATGTATAGTTCCAGTGAGCGCACTTGTGTTCTGCGCAATAAATAAATGCACAGACGTATGTGGTCTTTCAGGTCTATTTTGTGCAACTCTGACAGCTGCAGAGCCTGTCGTGTTAATCGAAAGAGGTATTACGAGCACATCTATATACGCTGCGTAACACAGAAAGAAGTAAAAGCACCTGTCTCGGCCGAACGTGTATAACGGGATCGCATACGTGTGTTGATAATGCTCCAATTCCCGCTCACAATATACCTCTGCCGAGATCCTTTTACGCTGCCCTGTCCGTAGCGCCTATTGAGATGTCCACCTGAGCTGCACGAACATTCATGTCGCGGATCACCTGCAGGTGCTGTCTATTGCGCGTCCGTGGAATGTGATGGATGGGAGCGTATATATAGAGGCGTATACAATGCATTCCTCCCGCCTTTCAAGCTGTAGCGTTCTGAAGCTCGCCCAGTCTGCCAATTGCAGCTCGAGTGCATGCAACACCACTCCGCATACATGTATATACTTGCGGACAACTTTCTGTGTCAACGAAGGGAAAGCTACAAAGGAGGCGAAGTGCGCGTGTTACACCGCTTCTAAAAATAGTCCCTCGGCCTTATTCTCGTTTTCTTTTAAGCCGGGAAACAGAAAACACAAATACCTTATTTATTATACAAGACGTACATTGAGATAAGGCATGTATGACATCGACAAACGCTTATCTTCGACGACATTAATTTAGTCTTTTGTGTTTCTCCATTGTCCTCTATGTGTTTGCTTCTTCAACTCTATTTATCGAAACGCAAAAGTATGTTGTACCGCATTAGCTATATATTCCAAATCATTCGATTCTACACATAGTACCCATCTATATGCTTGCGCGTGAGTCCAGCTTCAGAGGGCGCGGCGGTAGCATTCGTTCAAGAAGTCTGGCAACCCTGCCTGCAAGCCAGAGAGGGAGGACCACGGTAGAGTGGTCACAACTATTAGTCTAGCACACTCTATACAACGGAGCAGGGAAAGGAACTATGGGAAGGAACATGACATCACGCTGCAGGTCCACTTAAAGCCGTTCCCTTTGCTTTTACTCTCTCTCACGCTTCCAAAAGTCGGCCCACGACGTGACCTCTGAGTCTCGGGTGCGCTTCTCGGACGGTGCACGAGTTTAGTCCGCGGTATATAGGTTTTAACGTATAGACGCGCACTCAATCAATCTCCTTTCGATAGACGCCGGCACTTGGGCGCTGATGAAATTGAACGTGCAGTAAGCGCCACCTCCCCTTTCCTCTTTAAATCACTGTATGTTCTGATCCCCCCCTCTGAGGCCGCCCTGGATCCTTTCCTTCTTCTAAGGTTTGTTCGGCTTATGATGTCGTGTTGTGGCTTTCGTCTTGTTGCCTAGCACCGCGGACGACTGCTATATACTATGCGGCACTTTCGTAAAGCACAATGCATAAATCACTACGGTGTGCAGAGAAAAATAAAATAAAAACGCAACAAAAACATGAAATGGCTCATTCACGATGGTAGGCTTAAAAGCGGCTCCGCAGATATTTACGTAGTGGCTGTTTCTGTCGTTATCGCACGCAATTACTGGACCGAGATAACGCGCCCGAGGTGGTAATTACTTTCGCGACTGAGGAATTTCAACCGCTATGCGCGAAGTGCCACGAAGGCTCGAAGTGCCCATATATAGAGACGCACAGGCATGCTTCTATACAGGGGTCGACATGCATGCTATACTCTGGGGTCGCACAGGCGCAGGCATGCTACTCTAGGGCCGACGAAAGTTATTGCCAAAATGCTTAACATTCGCAAAAGTTTAACTTCCTCTAAACCTGAGAATGATAACAGGAGTTTGTCGCATTGCGCGCGCGCGCGCGCGTGTGTGTGGTGTGTGTGTGTGTGTGTGTGTGTGTGTGTGTGTGTGTGTGTGTGTGTGTGTGTGTGTGTGTGTGTGTGTGTGTGTGTGTGTGTGTGTGTGTGTATGATAGAGTGACAAAGAAGGACAGGGACGAATGTTAGTCATATGAACGTATGTTGTTTATGCAGTGAAACATGAAGAAATTTGAGTTCGGCTTCCAAAAGTCAAAATAAAAAAAGTCAATGATGATTGCGATTTTTTCTAATTCAAAATCTGAGCGCAGCTCAATACGTGTTTTCATTTCGCGATATATTGGCTGGCGCGGACAATCTGTCCCGTGCGGCACGTTGCAAACGCAGCAAAGTGTGGCGCGACTGCCTCGCTTATCGGGAGATCGCGAGAGGCAAGTGCGTGGTCGCGATTCACAGCAGCCGCCACAGACCGACCTCCGCTCGTGCAGTGCTTTGTTTCCATATATGGTATCGGTGGGCGAACCTGCCGTGGTTGCTTAGTAGTTATGGTGTTGGGCTGCTAAGAACGAGGTCGTTGGAACAAATCCCGGCCACAGCGGCCTTATTTCGATGAGGGCGAAATGCAGAAAACACCCGTGTACTTAGATTTATGTGCACGTTAAAGAACCCCAGCAGGTCCAAATTAATCCGGAGTCCCCCACTACGGCATGCCTCATAATCAGATGGTGGTTTTGGCACGTAAAACCCCATCATTTAATTATTATTTTTATCGGTGGACGCGCAGGCCGCATGCCATCAGTGAACAGACGACGGCGCACTACTCTCCATGGTGTCATCTCGTCAGAGCCCGTCTTGCGCGGCACTACGCCTTTCTTCTCACGCTTTCGCCATACCCTCCTCCGTTTTGCGCGTCATGGTTCCGCTACACCCTCCTTCACCGCTAATTCTGCGTAATTCTTACGGAGACTTATTTTATAATAAAGCACAGTGTAGTATAACATTGGACATGAGAGGGAGAGAGAGAAAAAGATGCTGTCAGACAGCTAGACGAATATTCGAATTACTTGATCATGGTGCAGTGCATGGAGAAGATGCATGCAGCGCCGTGGGCACATGCCATCAGCTCAAGACTGCAGCCCATGTCGTTAATGCCAAATCAAAGCTAGGATTGTTCGTTCAGAGCCTCTTTCGATTCTTTGCAAAAGTTTTAATTTAAAAATAACCTGTCGGTGCACAATTTCGTGTTAGCATCGCAGTGAAACGTATAGCTTTGCGATATACTTCTGTTACGCGGAAGTTAACACTGTATAGACGAAGCAGTCCACAGGATGTTTATCGAAAGCATAATACGCGAGTGAATCTGTTTTCATAATGAGTTCAGTCGTCTGCAACTGTTTCTGGAGCACTCGATCTGTGTAGATATAACGTCACGTAGGGCAAAAGAAACCATAGTTTCGAAGGAGCTGCAGCTCCTTCGAAACTATGGTATACATAGCAGCGCTGAGACATCAATTCCACTGTTCCGCGACGCCACATCTATATACAGCGCAGTACAGACAAATAACGAATGTGCGGACGTGGAGCAGATTCAAGCGTTTCTCGCATCCCCTGCAGGTCTCTCTATATAGTCAAATGTATGCACGCGGTCAAAAGTGAGAATAAAAATTAAAAAACAAAATGGTTGGAAGCGCGAAAACAATCGAAACAAGCGTATAGAAAAACAAATTGGACGGCAGGATCAAACTCTGTTATGCGAAAGATGTACGAGGTCGGCGCAAACACACACACACACCTGGGCGTCCGCGTTGCGCGTCTGCGTATAGCGCATGGCTGTCGCGTAGCGGCGTCGCGATAACGCTCGACGACGCCAAATGTGACAGCTTGCGCGTCGCGCGCAGCTCACAGGCTGCGCGCCGTTCGACCGTCGCTTGCTCACATACACACACACGCACACACACACACACCAAAGCTGAACTCTGCTGTGTGCCATGGCTAAGCAGAAGCTATATACCAGAGGCCGCATATACGTAGTTGTTTGTGCGTTTCCGCGGCGCGAGGTTCTCCACGAGCTGCTCGTTTTTCATTTTACCGCGGGCGCCGCAGACTCGGTGTACAGCGGCGCGGCGTGTTTTGTTGAGCGCCTGGTTTATCTGTTATCGCACCTATTTCCTTTCTCTGGCCGCGTTATTATATTTATTTTCACTTGCGGCTGACACAGCGCGCGCGCCCGCCCGCCCGCACACACCATGCACACGCACGACGCGACACGACGGGCCACGCGCCGCTCACAATGTGAAAGGCCCGTCACTTCTCGTTCGCTCGTCCAGCTTTTTTTTTTTTTTTTTTCTTGCCGCGCAATGCGCTCTCGTCCTGTAGGTTGGTGCAGTGCGGTTATACCTGCTTTCTGTTCTCTCCCTGGTGCTGCGGTGACGGGCGGGATGTTCTTCATGTCATTTTTCATTTCGGTGGGTCCATCGGCTATACTCGCCGTATACCGATCGGTGCTTATAAGCGAACGCAGTCGAGCTCAATGTTAGTGGGCTTTTATATATATAAATAGAGAGAGAGAGAGAGAGAGAGAAACAAAAAATGAGCAGCGTGATTCGCACTGAGCACCTGATAGGCACTGCGAAAAGTGTTACGAAGTCGAGCTGCTTCTATTGCTGTTCATGGGGCACGCTGCGTGTAACGTAATAGTGAGTAGGAGAGAGAGCGTTTATTTTAGGAGAAATGTAGGTCTTACGTCTTCTTTCGCCTTTATGCAAATAGGCACAAGTGCCGCCTTTACATTCACTCACTCACTCTGTCTGACGTGTCAAACTCCTCTAGCCATGCCAATCTGCACAAAGTAGTGGTGACGCAGTGGAAAGCACAATGTATGCACAATTTAGACACCACTAGCGCAGAACAGTGTTTATGCTAGTACACATAGCGGTTGTGTGTCCTATACGTACACGGTACACGCATGCCTTGCACAGAAGCCACGAAAACCGCTTCTCAAGCTTCTTTGTTGTCCTCCAAGCGTGTGCGCCATATATGTTAGCACTGTAAGAATGCAACGATTGTACATTTTTCTTTTGAACGACAGTGGTAAGCTCCCAGTCAGGATTTGGTAATGCCGGCCGTATGCGCTCCAACCCCTTGTTTATTCTTCTGTAGACTTCCTTCTCATGATCCGGCTCCCGCGTACGTAGCAGATTGTTCTAGATAAACGTATTCTTGCACATATTCTAGAGGCGGACTGCCAACCATTATATGTATAACAACCATTTGTGAAAGCAGTTTCACGCTGGTCAATCAATCGCCCATCCCGAGCGTCGCTTGCTCAATGCAGCCAACTGTATTTTTGCCGCTGTTGGTGTTGCGTCTAAAAGCACAAGGGATATGCTATCATAGACTGGCACCGTGCGCATGATGCCGCGCGGTTATGAAGGTGGCCAGCTGGTCCGTATATCAAACCCGGTCTCGTTAATTGTCTCAGAGACGCCGTAATAGCCGCAGTCGGAGGACTCAATTTACAGTGTCATTTGCGGCTGAATATCTCGGCCGAGTGCTGGGCATCGTAAATGCCAAACACTGCGTGTACACCGCTAGCATCATATATATATATATATATATATATATATATATATATATATATATATATATATATATAGAGAGAGAGAGAGAGAGAGAGAGAGGCAGCAGTCAGGCGCAGCCTAGGTGATATATGGACTAAAAGAGAAGTGATGTGGAGCTATTTTCTGTCTCCCTATTGTTTGTATATGCTTTTAATCGAACAATATGCTGTAGATAATTATATAGGGAAAGAGCCAGAAATGACGGAAGGCGTAGCTCACTTTGGGTCAGCATGCAGATGGCATGAGTCAGAGAGAAATTGTGTGTGTGTGTGTGTGTGTGTGTGTGTGTGTGTGTGTGTGTGTGTGTGTGTGTGTGTGTGTGTGTGTGTGTGTGTGTGTGTGTGTGTGTGTGTGTGTGTGTGTGTGTGTGTGTGTGTGTGTGTGTGTGTGTGTGTGTGTGTGTGTGTGTGTGTGTGTGTGTGTGTGTGTGTGTTTGCATGTCATTGCATACCATCCTTACTGCTGACCGTAGTATGTGATTAATAATTCGCTTTTTGTTCATAAAATTGTGTACACTCCTTACGTGGACTTGGATGACATTTCCATTGTAATTTATCTCTCATCGCAATGCATCTCCCACCGGACAAATTGTAGCCGCATAAACTGTCTGCATGTGCCTTCGACAGTATATATAAATAAGGCAGTGTTATATAGTCGATCTCTGCAGAGTGTGAAACATTCTACGCCTAAATAAGCAACCTTGACGGCCAATAAAACAGAACGTGTGTAAGGTGCCGTGCCACGTTCAGGAGCGTCGCAGAATGCAGTCGATACATAGGAACAGCCAGGAAACACTGTGCACAATAGTAAGCTTAAGTTCAAAACGTAAGCAGATGCTTCACTCACCAGGGTACTTAATTGTAGATACACGCGTGTAACATTTAACCGGGAGACTGTAAACAGGCTGAGACCACACGCAGTCGATCGTTGAGCGATTGTCTACAGATGAGCCACCACCCACCCACCTCTCCCCCGACATTACAGGTAATGAAATTCTTTATCGATGCTCTCGCGGTGCCCTTCCCCGAGCGGCCAGCACGCAAGTGAATCTCCTCTCCCGCATGCCTCTGCAGGCGCTCTTTTGTGGAGGCAGTGCGCTAGATGCATAGAAATAGGTAGACTTCTGGACTGATAGTTGAAGTGGCGCCAGAGAATGGGGCGAAACTCGCAAACAGCGAACTTTCCGGGTGTATGCATACTTGCTGCATATACAGACACTGCGCCTGCCAGATTGCTTCTGTATTTAACCCTACTCGTACAGCGTGCGTCGGTACCCTTTCTTCTTTACGTCTGCTTTTATATTTATTAGAGACGGCTGGTCAGCGCACCATAGGTATGTGTACCTCCGCTCAGAAGCGCGCTTACGAGAGCTGCTGGCTAGCCGTAAAAGACGCGCTCAGAGCGGGCCAGCTTGCTCGCCCCCAGATTATGGCGCAACGTGTGTGTGTGTGCGTGCGTATAGTAGTGAGGGTTACGGGGGTGAGAGGGTGAACGAAACGACCGACCAACAAGCGTGCACGAGAAAAAAAGCGCACGAGCGAAGCTGGTACTATACAAGTGCGTCGAGCAAAAGCGTTGAAAGCCGATTGAGAAGAGTGCCCACGCGCAGGCATATATATACACACTGCAGGGCTGCTCCTGATACTGCGTTGGTGGCGCCCCCACCGCCGGTTCGCGGAGTAGCAGCAGCAGCGGCAGCAGGAGCCAGGGTCTATGCCGTCCCATTGACGGGCACCGCAATCCCGTAATGACAGCCGGGTGTCAGCGACGCGCACGACTTCTCTTTCGCCCCCCACCCCACCCCAACTGCATCCACACCGAGCCACATAGCGAGCCATAGCGAGCCGCCCGCATGCGTGCAGGGGAGGCACGGATCACCTATAGCTCTGCGGGAAAGCGAAGGCCCTCTTAGAGCGCGCACGGGCCAGAAAACGAGAGAGTGCCACGGGACGTTGAAAGGCTCTATATGGGCCTGCGGCGTTTGACACGTCTTCATTATAGCCCTCTGCTCGACGACCAAGTGGCCCGCTTCGCTGGCGATCACGCCCCACGAAGCGCTCTCCTCTCTTTCGGCCGGCAGGGACACGTGCTCGCTTTCGAAGTGCGGGCACTCTCTCTGCGTATATGTGTGTGTGTGTCCGTCACATTTGGGAGTACACATGCTCGACTTTCGTCGATTACTATGCCTAACGTCTTGGCGCTTTCTGTGTCCACAATGCGTGCCTAATAAAGTCTGAGTTGGGGAATTCTTGCTCGAGCAGAGCTTACGTGGTGCACCAGCTTCCGTCAGCGGGATGAGAAACTTCCGGCTTGCTCACGCCGTTTTACACACGTGTGGGGCACACTGATAAACGTGCGCGCATTCACGTGTACGCATAGGAGCATGTGGACTTGTACATACAACACGTGCGTGCGTGCGTGCGTGCGTGCGTGCGTGTGTGTGCGTGTGTGTGTGCGTGTGTGTGTGTGTGTGTGCGTGTGTATGTATGTATGTATGTATGTATGTATGTATGTATGTATGTATGTATGTATGTATGTATGTATGTATGTATGTATATGTGAAACACATCAGATGTTATAGATGAGTTGTTTGTAGCAATGATGATGATGGGATAAAAAAGATCACGGTTATATTTGACTTCTGAAGCAAACTGTGACTGATTGTGTGCTTGCAGACTGCATAGCACTCAGCAGCCGGTGAGTACAGTCTGAGCGACCACCGAGGTCACAGCGCTATTTGCTTGTTTCGGACGCCTTATACGAGACTGTCCGCCTGAAGTTCCTTCTGGCTGAGCAACCTAGCTGGGCCGCGACGCAACCCATCGATGCCAGCGAAAGAAAAGGCGAGCGAAAGCAGAGCGAGAGCCCTTATCGGAAGGCGGGGGTGATCGACACCTCTCACCGCAGATTAAACCTTGTCGCCGCCTCTCGCGCGATAAGGCGCCCCACCACGGATAAGAATGAAGGCACAAATGTAAACAGAAGTCCACTGGCCTAATCGCACGAAGGAAAACAATGACAGTCTCGAGCACAATTAGATCAAACAAACGAAGAATAAACACAACCACTCTCGATCAGCAGCTCTTTCAAAACACATGCGCTAAATAGCTGAGTATATATCGTAAGAGTAATAGGACGTGTGGAAGGGAAAATAAAGATAACAGCTGCGGAACAAAAGAACAAGCAAAAAGACAGAATTAGGAAATACAACAAAAGAAGAAGAAAAAAAGCTATTACCAGAGCTCCTGTCCTGTCAAACTCCGGCGAAAAAAAAAAAAAAAAAACCGCGCGCGAGCGCTTGACAACGGTGAGACGTGAGCGTTGATCCGCGCACAACACCACCGTGCGCGGCTGGCTTTCACTCTGGGCTCCTCTCGTTATATCATTTCGCCATCAAGGCTGTGGGCGTGTGGTGGTGTTGGTTTTTCGCCGCCTATACGTCGCGGAGGCGTTTGTCGAGCGCGTAGCGCCTCTTTTATTTTGTCCGTCACGTGTCTTTCTTTTAAGCTTTCTTTTTCGAAGTCTGTTCGCAGCTTCCTTTTATTTTCTTTTGTATCCCCCCCCACCCACTTTGTTCATCGTGCGCACTGCTATCTGGCTGTCCGTGTTCTCGGCCGCGACAGCCATCACACCGACGAGCTCTCCGGCGCCGCCTTGCACGCGTCGCTTAACGTCGTCGCCCGTCCGCCGTGGGGTGGCGCTGGCGGCGTGCACTGTCCGCGCACGTAGCGTGCAATTTCCGACAGCTCCGCCGTGATCTCACGTCCGGCGCTCCGGCGGCAGCGTGTCATTTGGACCTAAGTGTTTTTCAGTGACGTGACGGTTTTTCGCCCTCGCGAACGGCTGTGCTTTTATAAAGCACGGGGATCCGTCCCGAATATACCTCCCTGCCGGGCACTCTTGCTCTGCGTCGTTTATCCTATCTTGGCCGTTATTTTGTCGGCTTCCCGTCGCTGACGCGCGGAGCGACAACCAAGTTGTCGCTCCGTGGGGGCCATGGCATACATACGTGCCATGGAGTGTCCTTTTGCGCGTTGACCACGCCGTATAATTTTGGAACGAGATATGTAGCCCCTCGACCTCGTGCTCTGCAGCTCGACGCCATCGGATTATTTCCATCATTCGGTGGCCGAAGATGCAGAGAGAAAATTAATAGGAGAAAATTTGTCGTGCGTCGATCGATCGTCGAAGGAGTTTTGAGCCGCTTGTTACGTATGCCGCCAACGGCAGCGCAGAATGAGTGCCGTAGTGCAGCGCGTTCTCTGTTTATAATTGGATGAATGAACGGACGCTTCAAAAATGTGTAGTAAACAATTTAATTTAAATAACGCTCTGCACAAATGGCCTTGTCAAATACCGGCCTGCGCATGATTTTGTTCGTGAGAACGAAAACTGTAACTGCCAGTTGTAAGACGTAACTGCTGCGGTAAAGTTTTTGAACCCTTAGAAAGCAGGCAGCAAGATGCAGGACGAAATCAGGCCCAAAGGGAGTCTATTTGGTGGATGACTGTTTGCTTTGTGTCAATTCTCGAGAAGTGAAACCGGCAGGCACAGATACACTGGCGTATACGATCAAACACACAGGGCCATACTCGCCCAAACCGCCACATTCTCGAGAACTGGCGAGGCAGATCTGTTGGTGGCTGTTGCAAACACACGGATGTCTCCACGTAACCGTTTCCGTAGCCCGTGTCCACATGCGGCTCCCATATAGAGTTGATTGATTATAGGATAGCTTTTTGGGCGAGCTGGTCCAAGTTAATTGACGTGAACGCAGCGCAGAGCACTGAAGATGCGGGAAGATGGGTGTATGTCGTTAGCGGACAGAGGTACAAACACCAGCGCTGACTATAGACCAGCCACCTGCATGTTGTGGATCACAGGTTGCGGGCTCGAGTCATGTTCCTGTTTGCTGAGCGCGTCGTCTTGTTCACCCGTCTTGTGCCACGCTTCCAAACAATGCCGAACTTTTCCGAAAAGAGGCGCTCGGGCGGAGCAATAGCCGGCATGTTTGCAAGCCTAGATCCGCCTGTATATATATATGGCTTTCAACATCCTCCACCTCTTACTACCAACTGTATTTTATTGCATGGTCAAAGAACGCATATATAGGTCAAAGAACGTACATTGCCACGTGTCTTCGATAACGTGTTCGATAGCGCCTCTCACCTTCCATGCTCCCATAGATACCTTCTGTGACCAATAAAATTCAGTTCGTATAATCACCGTTTGTGTTTGTACCTCTTTCCGCTCTCCATGCACCTATAGGTTCTCGCACTTGAGGGTCGTTGCGCTGCGATCACGCCATGATCCCCCATCGAGTTTTCCACAATAATTACTAGAGGGAACTCTAGGTGGCGCTGCGTTCGTTCAGCCACCATGGGAACGATGGGTATGCGTGGATTTGTCTGATCTCCGTGATTGTGGATTCAGACGCTCTTGCGGCTTTGTTTATAGAATGCCTCTGTCTGCCTTTACTGGCTTATTTTCGAAGCGATGAAGCAATCCTATTGTTCGAAGCAATGAAGGCAATAATATACTCCTCAGACATGCATAATAAGTGCGAATTGTACCTTCTACAACGCAATATCTTTCTTGAAAATGATCAGTTTGCAAAGTCACACTGGGCCCCATTTGAAGCCACAAGTAGGAAGTACACACAGGCAAATTCATGTGTTAACCATCATTCCGATACTGGCTGAACATTTACAAATTCCTTTTCATTCCTAATAGGAATGGCCGACATTGCGGCCTGCAATTTGTGTGGGTGCGATGAGACTCTAGAACACGTTCTGTGTCATTGCCCATCCTTCGACGCTCAACGACGTACTCTACAACCTAAACTCAGCCTATAAGATGATAGAGTGCCCTCGGAGGAAAAGATTCTGGGGCCATGGGCTATGCATTAGTACATGCCAAAGGCCACAAAAGCCCTTCTGCACTTCTTGAAGGCGACTCGACTAATATGAGCGCATTGTGACAGTGGACATTCCTCTGCGACTGACTCTGTGAATGACTGACTCTCTTATTATTTTCCTTCTCGCTCCTTTTTATCTATTGTTCCCATTTCCCCCTCGCCATGCGTAGGGTAGCCGACCGGACACGTCCTTGGTTAACCTCCCTACCTTTCCCGTTTTCGTTTCTCTCTCTCTCTCTCTCTTTCTGGCTGAACAGCCATGCTTTCAGCTTCCTCCAGACACTGTATAGCGCCAGCGTTCCCTCTAGCAATTGTTGTAGGAATTAAACTCTGTGGCAGCTCCGTATTCGGTATCCCCCGTGCAATAACCCCTGAGCACAGCATGCATCTATACACGGGCAGCTTCGACGTGTGTGCGCGTTCTCGGTGGCTCAGGCCTCGCCGAATAGCAGGCACGATCTTTTTCCTTCTCATGGACGCCTTGACAGGGACTCGTTCGCTGATGGCGGCCGATGCGCTCGAGCAGCGTCTCGCGCTTGTACAGCGAGGCGTGCAATTACGTGGGTGACTCGATCGCCCATTGGCGCTCGTGATGTCTTTCTTTCTATAGCTCGCGGCTAATTCGGCACGACGGTTTAATGAGTCGCTTTGGCTCTCGTCTCCCCTTCCCCCCTTCTTCCCCCTCCTCCACTTGCGCCCGTACGACGGCGTGCCGCGTGCCTGAATGATATATATGCTGTGCAGCCTGTCTAGTTAGGGAGCCTGCATGCAACGATGTAGGCTCCCTAAGCCTAGTCTATATGCAGAGCCCCTCGTGCGACGACGTGTGCCTCCTCCGCTGTCTCGCGACCCGCCAAAACGTTGACGTGTTTTGACGTGTTTGTTGCGCGTGAAGAGCGCATCCGGTCCTGGAGCTCCTCTCGCAGATCCATGTGGCCGTGTCCGCCATGAGTTGTCGGTTTCAACTCGACGTGTGTACGCCGCACACTCTCTCCCTATATACGTTCACGCTCGATTTCGACCTTCGAGTCGCTTGATGGACGTCTGTCTCGCGTCGCGTGTGCGGGTATGTGACAGACGTCCCCGAGTATTTCAACGAGCAGACGCTGCGCTCGCAAGCGCGTCGTTCTTGCTTTTGGCATCTGTGCGTGTGCGTGTGTGTGGTTCTGGTTGATGCGTTGTCGAACACACTACGTTTTGCGTGGGAAAGTACTCGCTAGCTAAACGTACTACCCGCGCCTCGGTTGTCTTCAGTATTTAAAGCACAACTAGATCCTATTGAAAGTCACCGTACGAAATTTATTCGCGTAATTACCTAAGCAATTAAGCGACCGTTTGTTCGTCATAACTTATTAACGTTATTATGTATAGTGCTTGCATAACATTAATTCGTGGATGAATTGTGGTATTTTTGTTTGTTTGAGCTGCTTCATGATTGCTAAAATTAAATTACAGGGCTTTACGTGCCCAAACACGATGTGATTATGAGGCACGCCGTAGCGGGGGCTCCGGATTAATTTTGACCATCGGGAGTTCTTTAACGTGCGCCTCATACACGGTACACGGGCGCATTTTTGCATTTCGCCCTCATTGATATGCGGCCGCCGCAGCCGAGACTTAGCAGCGTTACGCCAAAGCCGCTACGGCACCACCGCGCGTCCATGATTTCTTATAGCGCACATAGCAACTTTGGAAAGTGAGCTTTTTCGTTGGCATCGGATTGATGGTCTGTGCGTGCTCACAAAAGCACATGATGCCGGTTGACCTTGTTTTTTTTTTTTTTTTTTTTTTGAGGGGGGGGGGGTGGGAGAGAGAGAGATCCATGCCTTAGCAGAGGCTCACGACTATATAAGGCAGCCGTTCTAGCCTTTCTGTCGGGGATATGGAAGCTCTGTTTCTGCCAGTAACATAGGACGTCGCTTTGAATACCTTGCGTATGTGCAATTTGTGCATGCTGTTTTTGTTTCACTGAATCAGTTCATGATGAAGTGGTTTTCATATGTAGCTTCACCCTTGTCGCTGATCGGCACTGCGAGGAAGCTCGGTCTAGCCGTTACGTGTATCGGAACTTTCTTACCTACAAAACTGCGCGCAAATATCCAGATGACTGAGCGCAACTTATCAGTTTCCGATAGGGCAGGAGTTACTGCCGTTACATATGATTATCAGTTCCGTAGAGATACCATGCATATTGAATGCACCTCATAACGATTACGTTATTAGCGAGTTTAGACTGGGGGACACAAGCGGCTTGTGTACGCAAGAGCTAGGGACTGCGGTATTGCGCATGCGCAGAGAGGTCTGCGCTAGCAGTACCGTGGTTTCTAGTTCATGGGTACGCAAGCCACTTGCGTCCCCTAGCGTAAAACTCTCTATTACATTCCTGTTGGCGGGTCTGCATGCAGACATTTTTTAGCTCGCTCCTTAAGTTACCCCTATAGCGCTTTCCTGAGCCCTGCTCCGCTTCCGTTTCTTCCTACCCTGACAGGCGGATGTTCCCCGCCTACAAAGTGCGTGTCTCCGGCCTGGACAAGAAGTCCAAGTACATCCTCCTCATGGACATTGTGGCCGCCGACGACTGTCGGTACAAGTTCCATAACAGCCGGTGGATGATCGCCGGCAAGGCTGATCCGGAAATGCCCAAGCGGATGTACATCCACCCGGACTCCCCGTCGACCGGGGAGCAGTGGATGCAGAAGGTGGTCTCCTTCCACAAGCTCAAACTCACCAACAACATCTCCGACAAGCACGGATTTGTGAGTAATTATGTGCACTTTTCTCTTCCCCATTTGCGTAGATTCAGTGTGCAACAGTAGTACACAGGCATTGAATCACTTAACCAAACCATAACTATTGGAATGGTATAGTGCAGAGTTAGAATGTCTTATTTCTATCTCTTGCCGCGTCGTCTGCTCTGTCATGACGGAGCAGACGAACCCTCCGGAGCTTCGAACCTTCGTGCAACGCACAAAGCTAGGTCACCGACCTGACTTGTAATAGTGACTTTGTACACTATAGTATGTGGCCGACTGTCTTGCGTAGATGTTTGTATTCGCTCTGTGTGAAAGGAGTATCTTCAGTTAAGTCAATTCATCTAAACTCACTATTAAGATAATCTTGCGGATTAGTTAGTTCATCCGGCTGTCTCTAAAGGCTGAATCTACGTGCCATGTTCTACGGCGAACGAAGCCGCGTGTCTTCTCCGAATTCACTCTGCGAAGAAACTGCCCTGCGTAAATTTCAATCCGTCATTGTAGAGACGCGTAAACATCGCAATAATTATTGTCAAATGCACCCCACCGAACGTTCCATGGAACGTTTCTCTGGAAAGTAAGACGGCGTGTTCGTGACTGAATGTTTCCTTCGAGGATATGAAGCGTCAGGTTACCCGGCCGAGGTGAATCGCTGCATACAGCAGCAAGCAAGCCCTTGCTTCTGCTTCACTCTCCGGCACAGTTTGTTTGTAACGCATATAGTATTCGCATTCACACGATTTGTGTAGAAACCAAATATCACCGTATATATGCTCACGGGACAAGGAGCCCGTCTCATTTGCCTGCGTCCGTGTCGAGGAAAAAAAGACGCACGAAAAGGCCCGCGAGTCTTGTCCGTGCCTTTTCTCTGTATGTATATGTATACCTCGGTGCCGAAATTCCTTGTATGGCGTGCTCGTCGGACTCTTCGCTCCGTTCGCTGTTCACCTGGCTTCGTGGAGTTCACGCACACACTACTCGAGCAGCGCACACGCGTATGCACAAGCAAAGGGAATGGATTGAAAGCTGGGCATTTGTTTGCACGAAACAGAGCATAAAGCGGAGCCGCTTTGCTCGGACCGCCCTGGGGGCCTCGCTCGTCTAGGGAGGAGGAGAAGGATGAGGGAACCCACTGCCTTTATGGTCCACAGAGATGCTCTCTTCTTCCAGCCGTGTTTGCTTCGTCATCGTGCCGATGTTGTGCCTGCCTCGTTCCGAGTTTGCTTCAGTCTTCAAGATGAGGCTCTCTCTCTCTCTCTTTCTCTCTGTATTACACGCACGCATGTACGCACAGGATGGCGCGAAAAACCGCGCTGAGGTGAGCAGTTGCGTTATGCGTTTTACTCGCGTTCTCACGAGGTGCGTCATTCCCCTTCGTGTTTGCACGTGACTCGCACGGGTTGAGGAACTGGGGGTTGAGGAACGGGTTGAGGAACGGGTTGAGGAACTTTCTCACACCACCCCACCCCCGGTGGGGTGGGGTGGTGGGAGAAAGGTCGAGGTGTTTGCTCTTTCCGTCAACCTCGTACTCTTGCGACTTCTGTGGTATATCGCATAACCGCCCTATGGTATACATATATACGACAAACGGGAAAACAACAACGCTCTGCTCCTTTCCGAGTTAACTGCCTGTATATCATACGCATGTATATCATGAAATAACAGTATATTTAATCAAAGATGGAGGAGATATCATGCTTGAAAAGCTTGCGGCCCTTTATACACAATGCCTCACAACTTCAGGTGTACCAGAGAGCTGGAAGAACGCCAACATTATACTAATCCATAAGAAGGGAGACGTTAAAGAATTGAAGAATTATAGACCCATTAGCTTGCTTTCAGTATTGTATAAAATATTCACCAAGATAATTTCCAATAGAATCAGGGCAACACTTGACTTCAGCCAACCAAGAGAACAGGCTGGCTTCAGGAAGGGATATTCTACGATGGATCATATCCATGTCATCAATCAGGTAATCGAGCAAATTGCGGAGTACAATCAACCTCTCTATATGGCTTTCATAGATTATGAAAAGGATTGCAGCAAATGATTGAGGACCTTAATCGAGAAAGTGTGAGAATTGGGTTGAAGATGAATATGCAGAAGACAAATATAATGTTCAATAGCCTGGCAAGGGAAGAAGACATCAGGATCGCCAGTCAGCCTCTGGAGTCTGTAAAGGAGTACGTTTATCTAGGTCAATTACTCACAGGGGACCCTGATCACGAGAAAGAAATTTACAGAAGAATAAAATTGGGTTGGAGTGCATACGGCAGGCATTGCCAAATCCTGACTGGGAGCTTACCACTGTTGTTGAAAAGAAAAGTGTACAATCATTGCATTCTACCGGTGCTAACTTATGGGGCAGAAACTTGGAGGTTAACGAAGAAGCTCTTGAACAAGTTAAGGACCGCACAAAGAGTGATGGAACGAAAAATCTTAAACTAACGTAACGAGACAGGAAGAGAGCGGTGTGGATCAGAGAAAAAACGGGGATAGCCGATATTCTAGTGGACATTAAGCGGAAGAAATGGAGCTGGGCAGGCCATGTAATGCGTAGGATGGATAACCGGTGGACCATTAGGGTTACAGAATGGATACCAAGAGAAGGGAAGCGCAGTCGAGGACGGCAGGAAACCAGGTGGGATGATGAAGTTAGGAATTTTCCAGGCGCAAGTTGGAATACAGGGGTAATTGGAGATCGCAGGGAGAGGCCTTCGTCCTGCAGTGGACATAAAATATAGGCCGATGAAGAAGAAGATGATGATGATGATGATATCATACGCATTATACGTACCTGCCCGTTTTGGCATCGGGTATAATGTCCCTTTCCTGAAAGTCAGCTGTCGTCTTCCTCCTCTCGGCCCCCGATTTCTCGTCCTGAAAAAGATATCCCTATACTTTCTAAAAGGCCTTTGTTCCCCGCCGTTTCAACCAATCTCGAAGCATCTCCACCGAAAGAAAAGAAAGAAAAAGGTTTTTTGTCTTCATGGTTACCGTCTCCCCATACCTTTTGTTCCCACGACTCGAGCCGCTGTTTGTCCACCAGATGCGGCCACTTACTTCTCGCAGGATGTTTGCCCTCTGCCACGGAGGTCGCTCAGCTGGATAGCTCCTTGTAGATGTGGCGGCACGCTTTCTTTCTCCTCGGGCGAATGTCGGTGCGTGCTCGTGAGTGCCATGCGTGTGTGTGTGTGTGTGTCCCAAGCTCCCTTGGCCTCTTCACTGCAGAGCGCGCTCGTGTTTGCATGCTCGTGGCGGCGGTGCCTGTGAATCGTGGGAGGTCAGAGGTCGTCTGGTGGTCGTTTTCGGAAGCTTTCCAGCTCTCTTCGCAGGAGTACCGCTCTATAATCGGCAGCTGTGTTAAAAGGAAACGAGTAGCCGCTCACAGCTTGCAAACAGCCAATGCTGCCTTTGAGGACTTCGGCCGCGTCGCCGTATTGTTTTGCATCCAAAGCGGAAGACCTCATTAGAATGTTATGGTGCATTAACGTAACATAGATGTATTAACGTGGAGGTGTATGGAAATAGCGCAATTTGTAGGCGCGGTAGTCAGCGCCGGCAGTGACATCTTGTGTCGATCAGCTTAACTAAAGTGGACAATAGCTTTCTGGAAATGATTGACTGTGTGTCACTTTCGTGGCGTATATACAGACATGTCGATAGTGACGTAATGATCGCGGAAGTATTCCTTTTTTATTTTCTTTTTCGAAGAGTCGTGCGATAGAACTTTTTCAGCGCGTTATAGTTCATCACATTGGCACAGAGGCCGCCACCAGCGTTGTTGCTCCCATCTACGTCTTCCGCTATTCCAGTACAGGTCTACGTTAGCAAGCACGTTCTCGCTGTGCCAAAACCTACATTTTCGTTTGAATGAATTCTGACGGTAAATACGGAAATCAATCGCTCGCGCAAAATCTTGACTTCCTATATACAAAACGGGGCACACGACGCTTGCGCTTCCTGGTTTCTTTCTCATGTTCCCTCCAAATTCTGTGGAGTTATCAAACCAATACGCACTTGCCGCTCTTACATCTGTAGCACATAGCTACCCGCTTGCAAAAAAAAAGCCAGGTGCGTTCACGCACTTGCGAGGTATGCGCTACCGAGCCGAGGGCGCGTAGCAAAAATGCTCGAGTATTTCGTGAACCCCAGGTATATATACTCGGGGTCAAAGGGCCTGCCTATGAAATCAGGTGGCCTCTTCGCCACAGTTTTAGCCGCCACCGTTTCAACCATCGCCCTCTCGATGCCTTGAGTACAAGCATACTCCCTGCACGTGACTCAGGGAGGCCGACAGTTCCTCGCTTTCTTGCTCCACAGTGCATGCTCTCCTTCTCTGGTCTGCAAAAGCCACTCTCCGTGAAAGGGTTGTCTACGCTCGCTCACGTGCGCCGACGGTGAGCCGAGAAAGACCCCCTACGACGAGGACGACAAACGGTGTCGACGCTCTCGCAAAGCCACGTGGCCCGTTATGTCGGCCGTATAATGCAAACACGCGCAGCGACCTGCACGAGGAAGTCGTGTTTGCTGGCGCTGCTTCGTAAACCGTATACGACTTTATTATAATGCGAACGCGTTCACCGCTGAGTGGTTTTGACTGTGTGTGAGGTCTTTGGAGGTGAAGGAGCGATGGTTGACTCGCAGTGATCTGCCGACCGAGTCCGCTCTTGCCGTTTGGCTTCGGTATTCGGCGACCTCTTCGCACCTGCTGCTGAGCTTGACATGTATACGTTCCCGTATACTTGGAGTGTTTGTGAGTGGGGCTTTCTTCTGTGATAGCCGAGAAGCAGGTGTCGATGGACGTTCAGCGCGAGGTAAGTTGAGCAGTCGCTGCAGTCGAGGAGTTCTCTTTTGAAGTGAGAAGAAGCGGTTCCCGGTTCTCCCGACTGGCGGCACGTGGTGCATTTTGGTCTCGCTCGGGCCGCGTGTTTTTAGGTGTGGACCGGTGCTAGTTGTTAAAACGTTGTCATAGTGGCAGTTCGCTGGACAAATGTGGGCTAAAAGGAGGACCACACGAGACGGAAGCTCTGCAACGCCAGCAGCAGAAGTTTGCGTATTAGCTGAACGCACTGGAGGGTCGCATACAGGTGGCTCTCCGGGCGCATGCGGCCCTGTGAATTTGAGACGTGCGTTTGCTGGAAGAAACTATATCCTTCGGTAGCGTTACTTTTTTTTCCCCTTGTTTAGTCGCGCTACTTATATGAATAAAAGGAGTGCAGAATACGGCACAAGACAGGACACACGCGGGACCTTGAGACAACGCGTAGTGAAAATAAAATATTTTATACCATGGTATATACCAAACAAATCGAAAATATAAATTTTGGTGTAAGCCTCCGCTCGTTTTTCGTGGCAAAAAAATACCATAGCCTCTGGCATATATCCTCCTGAAATCTGAATACAGATCATGGAAATAATGTTTGATGACAGTTCTTTTTACTGACTGCTATGTTTTCAACGTCAAAAGTCAATTATATTTTATAATTTCCGCTGTAAGATGCCAGAAGCAGCATGTTTATGTACATGGACAAAGTAAAGAACAGCTTTCCATCGCATAAGCGCAAAGGTGAAGATGCAACATCGTGTTACCCGCCGTGGTGAATTAGTGGTTATGGCGTTGCATGATGTCGCGGGATCGATTCCCGGCCAGGGCGGCCACGTTTCGATTAAGGCGAAATGCAATAACGCTCGGGTACCGTGCATTCGGTGCACGTTTAAAAACCCCAGATGGCCAAATTAATCCGGAGTCTCTCCCTATACGGCGTGCCTGATAATGACATCGCGGTTTTGGCACGTAAATCGTGAGAATTTGTTTCTGGCTTTCTTTTAACGTCGTGTTATGTGTTGCCAAATTGACCCGCCTCGATTCTCGCGACTCATCGTTCCTTCAACTAAGGACATACGGGAACCCTTTCCGCATAAGTTTATAACATGTGCCCTACATGAACAGCGGTTAAAGCTTGAAAGAGGTTATCCGTTCATCGTTTCTCCCATCATCATCCCTCATTGTATAACCTTCTTCCCCTCTTCCCCTTCCCTTACGTAGATTAGCAGGCCAAATACTCCATTTTCCGGCCGACCTCTCTGCATTTCCCAATCAATAAATGCCTTCTTCTTCTTGGAAAGAATGCACAGCTGAAGTGATTTTTTTTTGTTCGGCTTTACGATGTGCACGAAACTATTATAACGCCGAGCAACAGAGGCCGTGCGAAACAGGAGCAGGACTTGGAGTAAGGAATAAAAACGGGGTCAAAAAAGCCAAAGGTGCATACGAAGAAACACTTAGTCATCATCACGCGAGAAACACCGGTCCTTGGCGGCCTCTACCGGGGTGTCCAATAAACAGAGTGCGCCGTGTACAGGCGTGTGCCCGAGTGCAAACAAGCCCACCGGCGTCGACAGGTTTACGGCTCAATCGATCCAGACGCCAACCTCGCGCAAGTGCCTGCTTTAAATATACCTACCCGCTGGCAGGGGCCATTCGGGAAGGACCGCCGGGGCGTCGTTGGCCCCATCTCGTGCATGAAACAGGCCGCGAGGCCACGACTCCGCCTTGAGCGTTCTCCGTCCATCGGAGTGAATGTGGTTCTTACCTTCTACGCTTTCTGCTGTGCTGCCGGTGGGAATGGTTGTTGTTTAGTCTGGGAAGCTGTGCTGTAGCCGCCTGTATCTTTTCAATGCCTGCCCAGAGATGCCGAAACCGGGCATCATGTAGTTAGAGGGACACCGCCTTCCGAGGAGTTGGTCGCAGTTTACGGGGCATGGTTAGCGTTATTTATAAACTTGCTTTCAAAGCTTGTGTGAACAGGCTAGTTATATGCGGCAGTGCATGGGGAAAGTTGTTCGGGCTACAACTGCAACAGGGCAAATTATATTGGAATCTAATGGCGCTGTAGTCGAACCACTGGTTCCCACGCAACTTGTAGTAGCTGAGCAGGCATGCATTGTAAAACAGATGGGCTATATGGTTCGACGACCGGTTTTATATTTTCTTTTATCTTTTTTACCTGCCTACTTTGAAACCACCAGCTCAGTATTACTGCGATGAGCACAGAGCATCCGTGATACGCCATTTATGCCTGCAGGACTCCTCCTCAATGATGTTTAATTTACAGTCGCATTCACTGTGGATGTCGCGTGGATCTATTCCCTCACACCACTGATGAATGTTGAACACATATTTGCTGTGTAAACGTGTGCGCATTTTTTTTTTCTTTATCTTTCTGTCTCCCCTTAATCCTTCCCCAGTGAAGGGTAGCAAACTTGGCGTCTATCTTCCGGTTAAACTTCCTGCCTTTCGCATCTCATTTATCTGCCTCTCTCTCTGCTCTAAACGATTGCTTCTCCCGCGTGGACGTTCGTTTAGCTATACCAATAAACGGTCGGGACGGCAACTGAGTCATTATTTGCGTGTTACTCAGCGTCTGCCACTTGCTTTGTTTCTCTCCGTTTGTACTTTACTATAGGTCTATATAATTGTTGTTTCTCATCATTTCGTTTATTCGTCGTACGTTACAGTACTCGGATTGCACGACTCTAGCCTGCGTTGCAACACCCAGTTATCCAGCCGACTTCCTTGTCCGAGCACAAGATATACTGAGTTATATAGCTCCCGACGTCTCCGATTCGTCCCTCATGCAGTTAACCCAAATGTATAAGCGCAGTTCGCGCACAATCCTTGTAAACTCCTTCGTTCTTCGCTGTCTGTCGGCCCAACTCACGCGTTAGTTAGTCTCCGTCACTCTACTGGTTATCCAAATTGTACCGCAACGATATATACACGAAGCGCAATTTAGAAAAAGAAAGGAAAGAAAGAGAAAGAGGAGCACGATGAATAAAATGCACACGGCACACGCTTCGCCACTGCGTGTTGCGCGGTATACGCATTAACCGCGTGACGACGTCGTGTGCGTGCCTGCCGGGGAAGTCGGTCGTTACTCGGACCCACCGCACTTCGCATATACGATCAACCGCGCGCGCGCACAATGTTCCAACCCCATAAAACGGGCGTTACGCGGAACGCCTCGGCACTTACTGATTATCCTTCCTCGCGTCTTTCTCTTGAGCTGTAACACCCCCTCTCCCCCCTCCCTCTTCGTCCACGCTTCTTGCTTGTCATCCCTCCTCCTGCTCCTTCTTCTTCTTCCCATAGCTCTCTCAAGAGGCATGTAGTTAACGCCAAGACAAGCGGGAACTGCTGAAGAGGTTTCAGGAGCGCGATAGAGCGTGTGTGAGCGCTCGGCTAATTTGCTGCGGCCTTCCTGGTGAAGTGGTGGAGAGTGGACGACTATACTGCTGTTGTCCCCGTGAGCCGGTTGTAATGGAATTTGCGCTTGAGAAGAAAGAAAAGGGCGGTACTCGTGGTTTGTCGGGGACGCGGTGTTTATGTAGATACCCATAGCTCTATACCTCGCGGACTTTTCGTCCGGGATAACGTCCGCTCAGCACTTACGGACAGGGGAGGAAATAGCTGCGAAGAAGGCTATCATTGCCGAGCCTGTGTAGTAGTGCGTATAAGACATGCGATGGGGGTGGAGGGCGTGGAGAAAGCGTCCACCTACATAATTGCCGTGCGGCGCAGTTACGCACATGCTTCTCTTCGATAAGTCGACGGGCGCCATTTTCTCTCTCTTGTTGTCTCTCTTTTTTTGTGTGTTCTGCCTTATATCCGCCCTGTATCTCGCCGCTTTGGTCTATGCGAGATACGACAGGTCCGATGGACACGGGTGTAATCGAAGGTTGCCCTAATGACGCCTAAGTGGCGTTGCGGCGTCGTTGCAGCGCGCGCCCGGCGCGTGTGTGATACGTTGATTTAGGCCTCTGCTCATGCAGTCGAACCCGGATATATCGAATCCACATATAGCGAATTATTGTGTATAACGAACAGCAGTAAAATCTCCTTGAAATTTTTTTCTATATAATTTTCATTTTATATATCGAATTGCGCATATATCTCACTTTTTGGGGGGATCCCCTTCAGATTTGATATATCCGGGTTCGACTGTATATGACATTCTGGTCTTTACCTTGCTCGTTGCAGACGTTGTGGCAAGAGGTGGTGAATATCAAGCTGCGTGCATGTATGTAGGTAGATAAGAGGTAGATGGTGCTTGCGGAGGCGTAGAGATTGATGTGACATTGTGCGCTAGCGGACCCATATAGCGTAGAAAGTATTGAGATATGTGAATGGATGAAACCAGGGGGAGCGTTCCGGAAACAAAGCCTTCAACGCGCACTACGTTAAGACCTACTAAGTGTAGGCACTTGTAATCCTGCACAAAAGATATATTGCGATTCATCTTCTCTCTCTCTCTCTCTCTCTCTCTATATATATATATATATATATATATATATATATTGTTACAAGCGTGAAAGCCTTGAAGGCCTTCTTCTTCTTCAATCTCGTACGTCTTCTTCTCTCTCGTACCCCGTGTCCCACTACTGCTTGCGGCACGATACCCAAATCATACAAGGCTTTCACGCTTGTACAATTATATATATACAATACCACTGTATATCTTGGAGGTTAAGCATGTAAAATTAGATGCGGAGGTTTTACTTCAAACGACACAAAGCTGATCGAGTTAAGTTTTCATGGCTTGAAAGCTTAGGAATATAAGACACGGGTACAAGGGGAACGAAGTGAGCGCAAACGCCGAAGGGCTTTCCATGCTATAAAGCCGCAGTTTGGCTATAATTGTATGACATAGTTTGGTTCTCTGGATTAGTCGTGAGCACCTGAAGTTCTTTAACGTGCCGCTAATGCTCGTTTTTTTTTTTTTTTTTTCATTTCGTCTCTATCCGAATACGGCCGCTACCTTCACAAATAAAGATGAAGAGACTGTAATAATTGTAAGTAAGGATAATGGTAGACGTCACATTAAGACGTTAATTGCTGCTACAAGCCCATATGTGACGAACGTGCGACGCGTCTGAAAACGACGCCAACTTCTTCAAGCTATCGCTCGGACAACGGTGGCAATCCGGGTGGTTGAAAACGGGAACAAACGCGGCCGCGCGGGTATGTATTTGCGCCTCAGTGCGGCACCTTCCTTCTACCCTTGTCTCTGACTCCCGTGTCTTTAACACGCACCGAGCATGCATATACATTTATATACCTGTGAACGAATCCGCCGCGCCAGGCTGCGAGCATCTACGGTGACGATTCCTTCTCTCTCCTGGGCGAGAGCGTTCCCGGGAAGCCATAAAAAAAACCTCACCGAGAAGCAGGAACCTTGGCCTTCGTTAGGAGCAGCCTGTCGAGCTGACCTCTAGCTCTTTACGTAGCGATGTAATTAAACCTTTGGTTGTTTGTTACGTCGCCTCGTCTCTGCCTGGGACTTCTCCGCTGATCGACCTGCATGGACAAGTTTCAGGCCGCTAAGTATAGCACTAAACCGAGGGACTCGAGAGAGAAAGGCAGAGAGAGAGAGAGGGGGGTAGATAGGGTAACTACATTAATTGTGCGGCTGGCTACTCTGCAGAGGGGGCTGGGGTATAAGAGAAGCAAAGATGAGGATAAAAGTAGAGAATATAAAATTAAGATAAAATATGTGTCCGCCCATTACAGTTTTTCAATCAGTCGCGATGCTTTAAAGTAAACAACAACATACTAGCGCCTTTAGAGCAGTTCGGGACGACGTCGGCTGGGGCCAGGGTCCAAGAATTCTGGTTTCCTGTAATTAGGGGACGGTTGTCAGCCTTGTCGAGCGCGGTGCTGAGGACTTTTCCTTGTTCACTGAAACGACAACAATGGCACAGAAGGTGCATTACGCCGTGGACCCCGGCGAACAACTTGTTGCACAATAGAAGCTTACGCTCGGGCACTTAGTTGATAAAGGACATGACATCATAATGTTTCAGTGGTTGCCAAGTCACTGTGGTATTCTTGGCCGGAAACGACCAATCATATACAGCCGCTCGATACGCTCATGACAGTGGCGATTGCATTGATATATCCTGATGTCAAGAACACAGGAACTCGAGTCGAGAGTCCCTTTGCAACAAAAGGAACGACGACCGAATGATTACAGATCAAAAGCGGGTGTAACATATTCTGGTTGAAATTATGAGAAAGTTATGCGAGAATTTTCGCAGCTGTAGCGATACATATAATACAATACCAGCGGTTCATAATAGAGTTATAATATGGCTGCTTTTCAATTTCCGTGGCACACATACTGTTTCTGGAAGTCGTCTCGCGTGTGTAGAAAGTATAATCGTATTTCGCGTATTCGATCAACTGACGAGATGATTAGGACTTTATTAACCAAAGGTGCGGACTCTCGGTTTAAGATTCCGGCTAAGTTTGTTATAGACGGACCAGGAAGAATTTACTGCCGTCATTAATGGCAGTCGCTACAGAACATGCGTATTCCGCAGTTGGCGTTTCGTAAGGAAGCTTGGATGAGCAAGCGATGTTAAACAGTATGCGCCCCAGCTGCATATCTCGCCTAGAATAAATTACAATAGCAAATGCGAAAGCTTTGGTGTATTTATCCACGCTGATGCACTGTCCAGAGCATTAGGCGCACTAGACCCTGCAGCTCTTGTAGCGCACGTCTGCGATGTCGGGATTCTTTTTTGTTGCTCGGTTATCTTGGGCGTTCTGTGTGTTAGTGAGCTTCGGTATACGATTCTCCTTCGCATTTACGACAGACTCCCTCTAAGTCAATCTGTTACCACGAATTGTTTACAGTCTACCCCCGATTCAGTCCATTTGCCGTTGATGTCAGCTTCTGATAGAGGTTCACAGAGTCCGTTCGTGTTCGTCTTTAGGTTCTTGTTTGAGTAAGCGGTCATTAGTGACCGTTTGTCGTCTTTCGTGCGCTCTCCGATCCAACAGACGTGCGAGTTTCGAACAAATGTTCGGATCACTTTTGCTTATCTAATCTGCAGCTTGAAGTCGAGGGCTATACGATACCCGCGTATGTACCTGCTCAATGCAGTGCATCTCCCAATAACACGCCGCACTATACCGCGCGAGAAGACAGTTTAAATTTCCGGCTTTTGCCGCGTGATTCCTTGGACTATTCCTCGCCATGGTACCCGTTGCCATCAACGCAGCCAGTACTCGTACGTCATGTTCGCATATAGTGTCAGGTACGTGGCAGACTGACCGGTGTGCAGAAGTGCCTTCCTGTTCGACATTGTTCAAACGTGCCTGGGCCGCCCGTACGCGTATTTGACGCCCGTGCGGTAACCTTATACCGCTGCGTAAAGCTTGTGGTGCGGATTTGGGTACGAAACTGACTCGGCTCGAGGAAATTACGGGACACATATGCAGTTGGGCTGACAGAGAAGCAGGCCCAGGATGGTATATACCGGGAGTGTGCGAGCCGAAAGCGGTATCACGTGGCTCATACCGTGCCTTCAGTGGCAAAGTAGATAACGATGACGATAACGAAGCTTGCAAACCTCGAAACGAGCGCTGACAAAAAAAAAAAAAAAAGAAATGATTTGTGCGACGTTATAGACACGGGAGTAGAGCGGTGTGGATAAAAGAGTGAACGGGGGTAGCCGATATCCTATAGAGTTGGCATTAACCCCGCAAAGAGGCCGAACACCATTTCACATGAAAGTAAATGAAATCAAGTTGTTCCCATTTATTTCTGGCCATAGAAAGTATATCGGTTCGAAGAAAAAATAACAGTGAAATGATAATTGAGTAAAAGATAGTACGGTAATTATTAAGTGATTGATTTGCCATATTATCTACAACTGAAACCACCCTCCAGCATAAGCCTATCAAAAACGCTAGTATGAGCCATACAATGGGTTTCCGGCGCTTAAATAAGAATGTTTTAGGTGTCAAATTCAGCGTAACAAAATGATACGTTGGACTGTCTGGAGTTCAGATGAAAAAAAAATTAGTTAAGCAAGCCATGTAATGTGTAGGGCAGATAAGTGGTGGTCTGTTAGATATTTAAAATGGGTTCCAAAAGCAAGGAAGCGTAGTCTAAGGTGGCGGATGACTACAGGCGGTGCGATGACTCGAGGAAACTTGTAGACATAGATTGGACTCAGGTGGTGCAATACAGAGGTCGTGCAATGACCATAAAACAGGATGATAACAATGAGGGTGACGACGATACTGAGGTGCACATAAGCGTCTACGTATAGACGCAGAGTCTTTTCAGCAACCAAAATAACTAAATAAATAGAACATGCTCTGAACGTGTCCTTGGCGCCGCGTACAGAATCTTCGCGAACACCCGCGATTAAACAACAGGGCAACATAGCCACTCAGTCACCGACGTGGAGGCACAAGCCGCTCATTTTAAGACGGGTGGCGGGAGGCGAAAACGACTTACCCCCGAGCATTTGTATCACCATCACGTGACAAAACCACTGGGTTCGCCTGTCGGATCACGGACGTGCATTTCGCGATGGCCAGGAACCGCATTATCAACCGTCGATCATACTATAACCTTATACTGTCAACCGTCGTCCATATAATATAGAGTCGCCAATGACGACGACCATTGTCACATGTGACAGTTTCGAAAGCACCACTGTTGCGTACCTTGGTCTGTGGTGTATCACTGTGGTGTATCATGGTAGCATCCTGGTCTGTATAGCTGGGTTCACGCCATTTATAATGTTGCACGCTTCACGTATACTCCAAGCGAATGCTATAAGAAGAACAATCGAAATCTGATCCAAGAGTGCGTTGTATTCCGTCCTCTGTACATTCACTTTCGTGCCCTTCAATGAAGAAAGAAAGAAAGAAAGAAAGAAAGAAAGAAAGAAAGAAAGAAAGAAAGAAAGAAAGAAAGAAAGAAAGAAAGAAAGAAAGAAAGGGAGACACAAACGCATCAGCGAATAAAGTGCAGAGAATGGTCGCGGGGGGCGCTGCGGCTGCTGCTACGCCTGCCTCACGCCTCCTGTCAACAACCTTGGGCGTTTGCTCGTGCCACGTGCGTGCGTGCGTAGATTGTCGCCGCGCAGATTGAGACGTCAGCACGGAGAGATGGTGTACACGCCGTGTGTCGTGATGCGGTCACGAATACCCACCATGGCGTCCGTACGGTTACACACGGCGACAGACACGTGCACACGAAGTCTATACAGACCGCCAGTGCGGGCACGCACGGTGAAATATAGGCAACCGATGAACTATACATTGCTCGCGGACAACGTAACTTTCTATGGCAGTGAAAGGAAAGCCAATGAGGCGGGGGCCCCTTTGGCACACGTGTTATTGCGCCAAGTATAGTTCGGCTGAGTTTGACAGCGCTTTTCATTTCGGTTTCTCGAAACAGACACTCATTCAGCGTGCATTGCTTCCTATTTGCGACGGTTTATAACATTTGCCGAAAACTCAGAGAAGTACAGTGAGAAATTAAAATCTATATCTGTGGTGTATACTGTCCTAATTGAAGTGCTGTTGTAAACTTCTTTTGTTCTCTTTTTCCCAACTTGAACGCAACTAAGACTGGGACTATATTCAAGAGCGCTGTCACGCGTGCCCTTCACCGCACTAGTCTTTTTTTTTTTTGCCGAAAAAGTTGTCCGCAAGTTTAGCTTTCCTTAAAGCAACAAGAATCATCATTACCGTTCTTTTTTTTTTATGTCCACTACTACAAGGCGAAGGCGCCGCTCCCAGCGATCTCCAATTACGTACCCTGTTTCGCGTGTTATACAAGCGACGATGGCTCAGACAATGAGCTGTTTGGACAATATAGTTAACCTCCTGTGTTTGGCGCAGCGTAGCCTTAGCCGCTTTTGCGCCACTAGACCATACTTAACTAACTAACTAAAGTTAATCTCCTTCCCTCCATCCTCTGTCTCTGTTTCTCTCTCTTGCGCGTCAGCTGATCTCAATTTATGCCTGCAAGTTTCCCGATTTCATCACACCAGCTAGGCCGCCGGCGTCCTCGACTGCGCTTACCTTTCCCTGGCACCCATTTTGCTACATCAATAGACCACCGGCGTTCTGCTTATGCATTACATGACCTGCCCAACTCTATTTCCTCTGTTATATCTAGAATACTGGCTACAACAGTTTGCTTTCTGAATCATATCGTCACCTTCTTGTCTCTTAACATTACACCTATGATTCTCGTTTCACTATCGTTGCGTGGTCCTTCGTTTCCTATGCAACTCCTTCGCTATCGTCCAACCTGGCGCCCCATAGGTTTGTGCAGGTAAAATGCAACGAGTGTACATATTTGAAGGATAATGGCAAGTTTCCGGTCAAGAGTTGGGAGCGTTCGCCATAAGAGATGTAACCCCCCTTTCCCACCCCCTTAAAGTAATGTTGTCTCTTTTTTTTCCTTGTTATTCTTAAAACAGTAAGGTAACCAAAACTTGAAAGTGACCTAGCCGATGACATTTCATTATCGTTGCTCCAGCAGATCCAGCCAGCTTTAAAACAAGGAGCGAAGCTCAAGGTGCTCAGGGTGCAAGCGAAGCTTTATTGTCAGTCTCAAAAGTCCGAACCACGGATATAAATAATAAACGAGCTACAAAATACAGAATGAATAGACTACGAGAGACAGCGAGGTGCATGGAGGGCTCTGGTTTAAATTCGACCACTTGGCGTTCTTTAACGCGCAATTAAAAGACAGGACACAACAAGACACACAGGGACACAAACGGCGCCGTGTGTGTCCCTGTGCTTAATATCCGGGAATCGAACACGTGACCTCCTGCTCAGTCAACAGTTGAACGCCACAGCCAGTGAGTCTCCGCAGCTGCTGGAAATCACTCTCTGGGGAAAAAAGAAAACGAAAAGCAGCAGAAGAAAAGGAATAACAGAAGGAATAAAAACCTAATTTGCTACAGATATGGCATAAATATAAACTTCGTGCCGCTGTCCGTGACCTCCATTCTCCTTCACTGGCCTGCATTCTCCATTTTTTGTTTAAACGCACAAGGCGTGTGGCGTTCGATCCTGTGTAAAGAATTGGCACACTGCTACCGAGTGCTCAGTTTCGTCACACCCTGCAGTGCCGAGAAAGTTTGGCACAAAGTCGGTTGCTGCGCAGTGCGCTCGCCGCTTCTTGCGTCACTCAGTGGCCGACGTGCACACTGTGGAGTTGGCGCGGATTCTAATCTAAACTCAGCGTGGCTCTTAAGGTCATTGCGCGTGGCGGGAGATCGTGCGACGAGCGGAGGAATTTTCTGCCCTCGGTCATTGCCAGCCGCGACGTGTATGTGGTGCATACTATACATAGAAGAACGGTTACGTTTTCTTGAAACACCTGTAGCGTATATGCATACACAAGGCGTGCATTGATGTATAAGTTGATATTAACGGTATTATTTTACAACTCAGAGTTACACAAGGTGAAGAAGGCTGTCGACAGATGGAATATATCACGCTGTGGGATAGAAGTTACATAAACAGGGGTAAATACGTGCCTCAGCTTGCCAGACGTTTCGATAGGTCCACAGAAATGGTTTTAGGTACAAAAATAAGACACGGACAGACGTACGGTCCGTGTCTTTCTCTTGTCCGTGTATTATTTTTACGCCTATAACCATTTCTATGGACCTATCGAAACGTTGGCAAGCCCTTACGGAGGCACGTATTTACCCTTGTTTATGTCGCTTCTATCCCGAAGAGTTCAGAGTTACATAGTTTCAGTGCGGGTGTGCTCGTTTCCCGGCACTTTGTCGCATTTGCGCCGAATATTCAGCCTGAAACGCTGCATGGTTCTGCCCTCACCTCGCTTCGCACACGGTTAGTTACCCTATACCAACGTCAGAGCCTCATTGCTCGCGGCCGCCCTACTGCAGGCTACATGCGTCCCTTCCTCTCATTTGAGAGTCATGGTCGTTTTAGTTATATTTAATGTGTAGTTTACGTAGATACACGTATACATACGCACGCACTTGATCAACAAGCGATATGGATCAACAGTGGCTGAACAACGGACATGGGTCCTAACAAAGACAAGTTAGTGAAAAGTTAAAAGTTTCTGTAGGGTATTCTGTAAGTGTCCACCTAGTGGACATGTCCATTTCGTCTGCTGCTGAAGTTCTGGTTGGCTGGGCAGGGGTGCGTGTCAGCAGGAGACAGACGCCTTCAGCCAATCAGCATTTCAGCTACAGCTGAAATGCTGATCAGTCAATCAGCATTGCTGCTATAGCAGCAGACGAAATGGATGCATGTCCACTAGGTGGAGCGCAGGCTGCTGGTATCTGCAGGCTTCCGTTTTGCAACTTGTCAATCTCACCAGGTTTCACACTCTTTGTGAAGAAACATACCGAGCTACATTGCCTGCGAGCGCCAGGCTGACTACAGGCCGCTTAAATGAGTTCCTGTGATGTGCCGTATATGTTCCGACGTCCTGGGAACTGTCGCGCTTACCAGATAGAGGTCTGGATTATCAAGGAGTGCCACAAGAACAGCGACACATAACTAATCTATACATATATGGTGAAGGCAATGGGTATATATATCCTGCATAGTTTTGACAATGTCTGTACAGCACCCGCGGTGTTAATTATAGCGTTTAAGGAGTATCGCCGTATAACCGCGCGATGGACTCGACGCCCTAGTTAGACTGTCGTGTGCGTCAACTGCACAGGAACGTCCCGCATATACTATGAAAACGAAAATGGCGCAGTAAAACCGCGCACTGGGCCTCATACGCATGAAGCAGCTGCGCTTGTCCGCTGACAAATATATGGCCGTCGAACGTCACTGTCATTGCTGTGAAGGAGAAACAAAAAATAGAGCGTTTAGCTTTGGCACGTTGGTGGCGCGGGACTGGCTTAACCAGCGCCACGGTCGCAGATGCCGGAAAGCAAAAAAAAAAAAATAATAATAATATAGTGAAGGACGCAAGCGAAAGCTGATTTGCAGGTTACAGGACTTTATTGTATAGACGCTAGCTGGCACAATTTATGCGCGCGCTATTTCTCGCGTCGTGCTCGAAAGCAATAAGCAGCCAGATTTTTCTATTTATTTCATTTCCGACATGAAGACCTTAAATCAGACCCCCCCGCCCCCTCCCCCTCCGCGTGTGAAATGCGTGCCGTGAGAAAGCAGGTCTATGTACCCTGGCCTCCGAGATTGCAACGAATCTCTGAGTCCACGTATGTACAAGTGAGTTTCCTACAGAAATGACTAGAGGGAACTCTAGCGGTGAGCTCGCTAGACTACCGTATGAATGACACTTATAGTGCAAAGAATTGTCAAAAATTCGTGCTTGTGGCTTCAGAGGACATTGTAGCGTTATTTAGAGCGGCTCATCTTTCCAAATGTTCGGGACTTCGAAGTTCTGTGCGAATGCATCAAGCGAGCAAGATTTTGTTGCATTCAGCCACTTACGAGCCAATATTTCGGTGAAGATGATGCAATTTGCAACCTCACAAAGTTCGTTCGAAGCCAGAAGGAGGAACTTTAGGCACGTGGTATACCCACCATTCTCATGCAGGCACCCGTAGACATCTACCCCCCAATTTTCCTCTAGCATAATCTTTGTAGGAAGTTCTATGCTATGTGCCAACGCAAATAAGATCTACGGACGAGGAAAAAAAATAAGAACAAGAGGAAAGGTGACGCAGCATTAGTGAGCGCTTTCTCACCCTTCGGAACTGTAGGAAACGAGCCGCCTATTCGGAATAAACGGTGCGAGTGCGGAATACTTTTGCAGCAATGCCAAAGAACGTCGAGTACTGTCCCTTGCAGTCACGAATTATGATGGACTGTTGATAAATGTGTAAACGTTTCATGGCTCTGCAGACTTCGTCGAAAAAGAAAGCCAATGTTTTGCGATGATTCCTTCAGCCTTTTCTATTAATTCACCAGAATTAAAGAATATACTAATTGAATGTTGGCTTTCTGCACAGCCAGACATGTTGCGTCCTTTTTTATTGTTTCTTTCATAAAAAATTAATAAAATTGAACCGCCGGTTCAAAGCACATGCGGGAGATAATTATTGGCTGCAGGCATTACGAGAGAAGAGGGGTAAAACTACAATTTCGCCTTCGCTGACGGAACGCGGCACGTCGAACAACTCGTCAAACATAGTGCCTTCAACGCGGTCGTGCGTAACATATTAGCAACACTAATATTAGTCCCGCCGTAGTTTTCGCGTACAGATATACCGGCTTCACATCACCACAAGGCCATGAGTTCGAATCCCAGTGGTAGTAATGGACAACGCCTTGTTTTTCATCGCGTTTGAAGGTGACGATGCGCAGGTGGCCTTGGCTTGACGACACGGTGACGAAAAGCAAAAACAGCAATAAAGGAAGCGGTAATTCGCTAGCTTTTACGCACGCGTAAATTATCGCACGTCGCGACATTCATTATTCAACAGAGCCGACTTTTCCGCCTCCTTGAGGTGACGTCTCACCTTCAGAGATGCAAAATTTGCGCCTTAATGATTTCCGCATTGGCCGTCTCTCCCGGTGTACGTATATACCACAAACGCCCTAACGCCACTGGCGTAGACGTTCGTTTTTGCTTACTGTCAAACTTTCTCATATAATCGATACGAACCGGAGAGAGAGGAGAGAGAGAAATAGAAGAAAGGAAAGGCAGGGTAGCAAACCGGACGTGCGTCTGGTTCGCCACCCTGCTCTGGGGGAAAGGGGTATAGGGATGAAAATTAGAGAGAGAGGAGATAGAGAGAGCACAGTTTCGCGCACATTTGAAGGTTCGCACCAAGTCTACACACGGTCGCCAAGACCTGTCGACTTCAGGTACTGCAACAATGCTTTCGTGGCTTACTGCGCCATCGACGCGTACAACCATGGTCCAAGGATCTTCATTTCCGAAAATGCTCTTGAGTCAAGCGGGTTCAATGCTGTCCGGAGAGCTTCACGCTCGACGTCGTACTGGGGACAGAGACGTGAGATGTGTTCAATCGTTTCTGTAGTTCCACCGGAGTGGTCGCATTGGCCTGTGACCTTCGTATCGCGTGAATGTTTCGCGTGCGATGGTCTGATCCGAACTTAATGCTGTGATCATAAACATTCTGCTTGGTTTGGGGGGAAGAGCGGAACGTGAGTTATCTAGAATAGCAGTCCACGTATCAGGCACTTGCCTCCGTATTATCGAACGATATCCTCGATGAAAAGCTCTTCCTCTATACTCTGCCGTGTTGAGCACAGCGGCGGACCTCGCTGTTGAAGACGCTGCACTTCTCAAGAATTGCCGTGAATGACCGTGAAGCGCTGTGACCACTTCTGCCGAACGGTGGCGCTGCGGTCTACTTTTTTTTTTTTTTTAGGTGGAGTGATTAATGGAGGAATGTTGTAGAATACGGTGATTATGATAGTCCGCCATCTCGCACCTGATACAAGTATTCAGGACCCGTATTTACTAAAAAAAAAAAAAAAACGCGGTCTTACGCTAGAATCCTTCGTACAAAGAAGAGAAAGTTCCAGCCAATCCTGACGCTGCAGCGTATATATCATCAGCGTAAGCGACCACCCATTTTGCCAAGAACACTGGCGAACGAAAAAGTTTTGCGGATTCGGCCTCCCAGTTTACTGGAAAGCAAATCGCTTTCCTATGTCCATAAGTGGCTGGTAATCGAAGCCGCGACCCATTAGTGATCAGTATAACCAAAGCGCCGTAGCCCCTGAGCCACCTCGACGGGTCATCATCACTATCATCACCAGCAGCCTATATTTAAGTCCACTGCAGGCCGAAGGCCTCTTCCTGCGATCTCCAGTTACCCCTGTTTTGCACTGGATGATTCAAACTTGGGCCTGCAAATTTCCTAACTTCATCACCCCACCTAGTTTTCTGCCGTCCTCTACTGCGCTTCCCGTCTCTTGGTACCCATTCTGTAACTCTAAAGGTTCACCGATTATCCATCCTACGCATTACATGGCCTGTCCAGTTCCATTTTTTTTTTTCTCTTAATGTGAATAAGAATATCGGTTATGCCCGTTTGCTCTCTGATCGACACCGCTCTCTTCCTGTCTCTTAGAAGGATGTCTCAGTATAAAGGGCGGCCACTGTCCGCGTTAAGTCGACTTCACGTTCTGCGGAGCGAATAGTGCAGGAGTGATAGATCGGCGACGTATATGCGACAGGGGGCCCGGGCCTGCGGCTGGCCGTCTCGCGGCCAACCGTGCCGCCGCTGCCGCCGCGCGGGAAAAAGAGGCCTTATCCGCTAGATTCCGGCGAACGATAAGCGAGACAAGGGCAATTTACAGCCGCCGCAGTCGCCGCCGCCGGAGCCGTCGCGCTCGGCGGCCTGCTGAAGAGCAGCACACCGACTACGACGACGAGGAGCCCCTTTCCGATCGATTCCCTGAAAACCGGCTGCCTCTCTCTCCATATGGGCGCATTCGCGGGTGGTTCAGCGAGGGTTGCTAGCACGCTGCTGTTGCTGACTGCTTGCCGCGGTCGCCGCGCGCACCTATAGTACACAATCGGGAGCAAAAGTTTGGAGACCAAACAGTAGCAATGTTTGCACCCTCACGGGTGCTGATTTGTGCCGTGGCTAACAAAGTGCGGGTGCTTTTCGCCTTCTGTAATGGCACAGCGCTCCAGCTCAAAATAATATTACGCGTTTCCAAGAAACGATGCGAATATGAAGGGTTACTGCGCTTTTTAAGGGAGGAGATGAGAATGACTTGACTAAACCAGCCTTGCCTTCAACAGTGTAATATATATATATATATATATATATATATATATATATATATATATATATATATATATATATATATATATATATATTTTGCGGCAGTGGTCGCGAACTGCAGCTGCGATCAGAGAGAATTAAGCCGTAGTTGTATAATCTGTGTAGTAATTCTCACCATCTGGTGCGCACCGAAATCTCTGACACGAGATTTTAACACCGATGGCTATGTAATAAAGTTTATATCGTGCAGATTTTGTGCCGTTTGTCGCAACTGTCGTCACGTTTACTTGCCACAAAAGGTCACCAATAAGAAAACCTCACTTGTCCTCGTCAACTGATTGGATCTTACCCCTTAAGCGTGAATAACAAAAAAAAAGAAAAAGCACCTTTAACGGTGCGTCAATGTTCCCCGTGAAGGAGGTTGTGGAAAAAAATTTTTTTCTGAAGCCTTGACTTGCAGCCCGAGATTAAGTGATACAGCGCATACGTGCGAGTGTTCAATCGATGCAGTGCAGGTAGGTCGCAGCTGCGCGTTGCGGGGTCATGCAAGAAGAATATATATATATATATATATATATATATATATATATTGCAGATGCCGCGGTCTCCATACTTTTGCTCACGATAGCGTAGGGTTTCATACTGTTACTAGATGGAACGGTGGCTCCATAGTGTCTATACATACTGGAGCTGCGAGCAGCGCAGTTCATCCAGCATTGGAGTGATGGATATATAGTACACAGATTTGCCTAAACTTCGTCCTCCTGGCTTAAAACGGCGTCGTGACCTCGTAAACTGATCATTTTTCAAGAAAGTACTGCGTTATATATATATATATATATATATATATATATATAAGTACAAAGAACGTTATTAAAAAATTGTCGGACGGCAGGATTCGAACAAAGGACCTCTATAGCACAGAAGCCCGACTATTGAAACCATTACGCCGTGGACGCATGGACAAATGGAACCACTGCCTAAGTTACCAGCGATTATGTGGGTTCGCAGAGTCTTATTGCCTTCTACTTAAAAAGAAAAAAGTGTAGATGCTTTGAAATTTAGGCCAACCAAGGCAGATAAGGCGTAATGAAGGAAGCCACAAGTACGTCTAAAGCCACAAGCACGAAGATCAGACAAATCCATCTGCTAACCATCATTCCCATGGTGGCGTGAACGATCGCAGCGCCAGACTTTCCTCTAGTGACAATTGTAGGAAACTGTAGGCGTGATGGTGTACATTTATCTGCACGGGCGCGTGAATATTCGAAACTTTCGAAGAACGAATCGAACATTCTCGCATTTTATTAAAATGAAAAATAACAGAAATATTTAGTAACCGTCTAATTAATGGATGCTGCTAGGTACTCCTTTTCAAATATTAGTAAGAATAACAAGAAAAATATTGCAAGATCAAATGAAACGTCACAGTTCTATCATGCAATTCTAGTGCAGAGTTAGCTAAAGCGAGTAAGTTTACATCCTCGTATTATATAGACACACGTGACTATACATTGCAAAATTGTCCTTCCGATTTGATTTCATCTTTGAATCGAATAGTCACTATTCGTAAATACGAATATTTTTCCAATAGATTTTTTTAAAATCATCTACTGCGTGCCATCAGACGCAAAATTGGTCAGTTTAATCCCTGTAAATTTCATCCTGACGGCGATTTAGCAGACGGAAAACACGATTAGCTACGCTATGCATCACGCTATAGACTTTGCAGGCTAAATCACGATCATTTACAATCTCCAAAGAGCCGCATGTGCATCTGCGAATAAAACTGCTTATTTGTTTTTGACGCTGCATTTGTGGCATTTAATTAACTACGCTTCATAAAAATGCAATGTAATGGCAGCTAGGAACTTGCGCGTCGTGAATATATTAGGCTATGAAGATTGCTTTATTTGTAATGGCGAAAATGGCCGTTCGTTATTCGAAAACCAGTCGATTTAATGAGCTTCTGTATCCTGTCTGATTCGATTGCATTTTTATCCGCCCTATAGCGGCGGATGTTCTACATCCGCCACCAGAGCCATGAGTGGCGCTAGTGAACACTCCCAGGGTAAGGCCGTATGCCTATATAATACATAACTACCCAAGAAAGTCGACGGGACGATCCAAAACTCAATTGGTATAGAGCATATATGTGGCTTCGCCTTGAACCGACGGCAAGCTTGTTTTCTTTTTTTTTTTTCTAGCATTTTCGTCTCTTTTTACCTTATCACTTCTGCGTTACGATTAAAACGACAGGTAATCTTTCCTGTGTCGTCGCTCCAGTGATTGTCACTAGAGGAGCTGTTGTCGAGTGTCTCATAACAAAATGCCTCCTTTCTTCTGTAGCAAGATGATTCGCTTTATTCCGCACAATTTCACAAAAAAAGCTTCACCCATGATTCGTAAATAGTGAAGGCGCTCGCATCCACATGCACTTCAATTCTTTTGTTTTTTAATTCTTTCCCCCGAAAAATCGACCGCTGACCCAGTTCGTATTGACAGTGCAAAACTATATTATTAGAAATAAATGAATACTGGTAAGCGCAGTTTTTCAAGACGTTACAGGAGAAGACACCGACACATAGGACAAGTGCTTATTTAGTTTTAACCTATATTATTAGAGTAACGGTATTGTCTGTGCATTAAATATACAGCATACAGTACACTAGCAATGGGATAACAACACACAAGCATGCACTATATCTGTCACTTTGTTGAAGAAGAAGAAAAAACGTGCACGCCTATAGATAGATAGACGTATGAGTGACCGTGGGTGCATAGATTTGAACACTCCTACAGATATGACAGTATATGTATAGTATAGCAATGAACAGTGCCTCAATGTACTATAGCAATTCGCACGGGTCCGTTCTATAAAGTCTCGCTCGACGAACACGGCACCAGGTGCAACCGTTATTTGCTGGAGACCCAGTCCGTTCGTCCCCATTTTACTTTTTTCCCCGGTCTTCCGTTATACCTGCTCTTTAAAGCGCGTCGCCGATCTGCAATCTGGACGCTTAAGTTTACAACGCGTGCTTCCATTCGAAATCCCGCACGAATCGCTGGCGGCATCTCGCTCGGCGCGAACAGCACCATGTCTGCATAAGCACAATAAAAGAAGAGGTGAAACACCGACTCTCACGCATTCCATCCGCGTGTCTACAGGCTCGTGTATAGCATGCAGGACAACGCGGGCTTCCTTCCAACGCGCGCTTAGTGCAAGGCGCGCGTCGCTCGGCTCTCTCCCCGGAGTGTCTGCACGTGCGTGTGCGCAAAGCGCGAAGTACGTGAATGCAGATAAAACAAAACAAAAAAAAAAAGGGGGGGGGGGGGGGCGATACGCAATACACGGAAAATTGCCGCCGCTGCCGTTCGCTATTTGGAGATTAGCCTTTTTCTTCTTCCTTGGCGAGTAAAGGAGAACGCGAAAGAAACTTGCCGGGGCTAACAAACACCTTTACGCCTGTGTAGTATATAGAAAGAACTTCGCGCCGGTCACAGCCCGTGTGTGTATCACAGCTTCCGCGTCTTACAGGAAGCGCACTTCCTCGGATGCTGCTGCGAGCGAGCGCGACCGACGCGTCTAGCGTAAGCGGCTTTCGAGAAAAACTGCTCCCGCGAGAGTTCGCGAGCGAATCCATACCATGTACCCGCTCGAACAGCTCGCTGCGCAGCCGGGTGTGTGATTTGAGCCGTGCTTTTTTTTTCGATATTGTTTTATTATTTATTTTCCTTCTTCCGAAGGTCGGTTCACGTTTCGGTATAGTCCGCGGAGTCGCGCGGCGGATCGATGAATGAATGACACGCGTGGTCGCACGCGTTGACGCGCGCCTTCGGTCATCTCTGCCTTGGCTTGCATATATAGCGTTGTTGGCGCATTGATCCGGGTTGGGCTATATCGTTGGTTACATTATACGACGAGCGGGGTATATATCGTGTGTTTGTTATTTTAATTATAAACCTGTTTGCACCTATTGGGAACGTGTGCCTGTGCAGCTTGCTGGCAGCTTGTGCCAGCATGTGTCACGCAGCTTGTGGCAGCTTGTGTCGCGTATATATATATATATATATATATATATATATATATATATATATATATATATTGTGCGGTTTTGTGAGCACAAGTTGCGAGCCCGGTTCGGCTTGTGACCTGAGTCAACTCTAGAGTGTTGCTTGTATTGTATGCAAATAAGGCTTCCTTTAAACAAGCTGCTCTGCCTTCTTACGGACCTCCTTTTTTGGCCACATATGTCGTATACAGACTGTATACACATACATTCAATCAATCAATCAATCAACCAACCAACCCACCAATCAATGAAAAACACTTTACTCCATCCACAAGTCTGTTCTTTTGTGGAAGACGAGGGCTCGAAAAAAAAGTGGATCGATCCACTTGAGAAGCTTCAAGTGGATCCAAAAGTGGATCCAAAAGTGGATCCATAAGTGGAAAGAAGCTTCAAGTGGATCCACATTTACATGGCATATACAGTGAGAGCTTGGAAATACAAAATGTTTGTACCCGATGTATAATGATAAGTCACAAAGGCATTCATGACGATAAATTCATTATTCCTTTATACAATTTTAAAAATAAAAAATTTCGGAAATCTGGAATAAAATTATACATAATGTGTAGCTTTCACACAAAAGAAATTCATCAATCCTTCGCAACAAAAAAAGCCTTAATTGCGCAGTTCCCAGTTGTTTCTAAATTGATTGCGTATTGATGAAGTTCGTTTAACAGCTTTGGAAGCGTGTGACGAAGCATCTGTTTTGTTAACATAAGGCGTGTAAAGGGTATTTTCCAGATATCATCACTACATGAAATATAAGACCTTGTGGGTGGTGTAAACTCTGTAAATGTACGTAGAAGTCCGACAATTCCCTAATGAGTCTATTTACGAGTATTTTAGTCCTATTGTTGCCCGAGTGGGTAGTTTTTTATGGTATGTCAATCGACAAAAGTCGAAAGAAAGCTCAAGAAGTTCACAAGCAGTCTGTAGACACTTTTTGCACTTTTAGCACGACATCTGTAGACTTCTTGTAATGGATAGTGACCTTTTTATTCCCGGCAGAACGCCAAGACCTGAAGTCGGCCTCACCTCCCTTCCTGTATATACATTACTTCGCTCTGTGCAGCTTGTACAGTCACGAAAAGCTGCTCGACTTGTAAATTAAACGTCGGGCCTGTGATGCGCGCAACGCATGCCTGGCCACAAGGATGCCAAAATGCAGGGACCAACTCAAACCATATGGAAGGAGCGATTGACCGTGCTTACAAACACACGCGCGCGCGCACACACACACGCGCACACGCACACACACGCGCGCGCGCGCCACAAACCTATGGCTCCTGGGAACGGCATGGCAATATATATATATATATATATATATATATATATATATATATATATATATATGAACGTTTGAATACATTAAATTTAAGAGCACAGCAAACGTGCACTTGCGCAGTGCGCTCTCAACGCTGCCATTAAAGAAATCCGCTTGATGAAGTATCCTCAAGCTTGCATGGGCTTTCGCAAAACTCATTTAGTCATTGTTGCATATTTGTATGCTGACGAACTCGAACAAAATCAACCCACGAGGAAGGTTAAAAGAAGCCACAAGTTTGCAAACACGCGAGTTCACACCAAGCTATGCTATGGGCAGACATTGTTGCTGTTATTTTCTTATAATAGTACTTTTCAATTGCAGCAATGCACATTTCCAGCCTTTGCAACGTTTCAGGTGATCACCGTCACATTTATAACCGGCATAATTTCCTGAGCTTGAAGTCACCAGAAAAATAAGCTCCCTCATCACCCAAGATTAGGTGCATCCCTGCTCTTCAACGTTCGCTCCGTCGTGCCGTCAAAGTGCATAGTTGTGTCGTCGTGCCGTTGTCCTCATTATCGTCATGACACCAATCGCTGTTGCGGGTGGCCTGTGACGAGGCGCTCCTATAAATGTCCCTCTGCATTCCTGTATATATATATTTTTTTTCGTGTCAAGCACTGCGTCCTCCTCTTCGACATTTGTGCCTCGAGCGTGGATGGTCGGAGCCGCCGTCGCTAAACCGATCAAACGCTCCGGCGCCCTGATCCTCGGCACCTGACGTCAGCACCACGACACCGCGCGTCGCGAGCAAGCGTCAGCGTTCGCTCTCTCTCTCGCCTATTATCGGGCTCCGAAGCCAATCTCTCGCGTCGCTCGAAAGACTGACCAACTTGAACAGATTGAACTTCCCGTCTCCTTTTCCTCCTCTTCACTCTGAGCTGGGGATTGGCGTCAAACTTCGCACCGCATTAGCTGCAGTCTGTGCATCGGTGCCTTTGTGACCTCATTGTGGCACTTACTTCATGGTATACATGCGTCCATGCAAAGGGCAAGTCGTTGTGCTGCTCTTGCGTGATTGAGCATGGGTCATCGCTATAGTTTGGAAGCAAAGGTGACGGTTCGCATGGAGAGCCGAGAGGAACGAAATGACGCAAAGTATGCAACATTCCTTGCGAGGTTCGTGCATTCCTCGGTGTTGGCTCACCGTACTGTGTAAGCCCTTGACTTGATTGGCTGTTGTCGGGGTCGCTGGGAGCTGTTTGACGCGTGCGTTGCAGCGGAGGCCTAGCAATGCATGGGTGCCCTTAGCCCCCTTTTCCCCCACCCCCTTCTTCCCGGCAAATGTCGTGAACGAGAGCGAGGCAGAAAGGGCGAAGGGTCACTGAACTGATCTCGTTCCGCAGGTATAGTGGGAGACCCAGGAAAAGGGCACCACAGCTCTTTCGAAGATTTACCGAGCGCTGGCATTACGTATATAATGCCGAGATTTGATGCCTCAGAAGCTGGTGAGGTTGGCTGCTTGCCATGTCGGCTTATGCGGACATGTCATGACCGTGTCCTCATCGCTGAGCTCGCTCTGCGTCATAAGGTTGTGATACTGTTAACGAAATTCAAACCTCTATAGATTAATAATAAATGTCAGTCATTTACATGTGAGAAACATTTAGTGCTTGTTCTGCCTCTCTGTGATTATAATTTACACAAACTTACACAGCCACGTGGCATTTGCTTTAAGATGTCATGGTGTACATATTTCTTCCGCCGAAATATGAACCGGCAGTTTCGGGAAGCGTGTGAACCTTAGGCGCGTCGGTTGCCACAATGTATTCAGTGATAGTGATGGTCCGTGTGTGTGTGTGCGTGGGGTGTACACACTAATACTTGATCACTGAATAAACTTACAACAACCGTCCGATTATGCGAGCGAAGGGCTGCAGTCGTCCTTGAAACATTTGTCAAGGACAAAGCCATTTAGTCTGCTTTCACATTCTTCACGTTCACACTTTCACATTCTGCGTCAGGCCAACGAAAAGCAGCGTTGGTCTAAAATGCCTCTATAGACCCATTATTGCACCTCATCATTACACATTTAAATTCGCCATCATCTTCAAGCTTAGCAGGCTTACTTGCTCCTGTTGTTATCAACATGTAGTATATATAGCTTCTAGAAAACGCCGTTCAATGTCCCAAGCTGTCGAGCCTGTCTTCGACAGTCGTGGCACAAATAAGTAGTGCGTTTCCCGCGCTTCAGTTATTTGGCATTCAGCTCAAAAGTGTCACGCGAACGTATACATGAGTACCTCGCTATACGTATCCCTATACTCTCTCAGTCATTATAGACATCCTCGTTGACAAGTACCTATACTAGTCCGGCTTTGCCCAGACGCTGTCGCGCGCCGATCACAGTGGCGCTGCTGCGTCGTATTATAGAAAAAATAGCGCCCCGGTGACGAAGGACGCCGCTCGATCCGTACTACATTGATCCGTATTATATACAGCGAGGCTTGGCGATCCTTCTCGCTCGACGAGTCCTGTCCGGGAGAACCAGCGACGCGTTGACGCGCTCCTCCGAAACGGGAAATCATCGAAACCATGTAGTACGCACGCTCTCCCAAAAAGCTGTCGGCGCGGATCGGTGCCATAATCCGGGCCAAATCCCATTAAGGCGCCATTTGCGCGTTCCGCCGTGAACCGATAACAACCTGTGTGTGCGCGTGCCTGGCGCGGCGCCTGCCTTCCGGTCCCGAACCTCGCGTCAGAAAAGCGGGAACTGACGCCTTCCGCGCTTGAGCGTGTGTATAGGCGGCGGCCGCCGCAGCTTATACGTCGGACGTACGTTCTATACAAGGCTTGCTAGCTTCCTCTTGTCTCCTCTCTTGATAGCTTGCTTGGTTCCAGTGTAGGTCAGATTTTTATTGTTCGGTGTGTAGGAAGAGAGCGAACGTGTTTCGTGACGAGGAAAAAAAGAAACAAGGAGTACGGTTTGGTCAGTCGGCGATAATACAGTTGAGATGAGACCGACGGAGATAAATGGACACTAAAGAGAGAAGCAGTAACTTACACTAACCTACTTTCACCGATAAATTAATCTTTCAAGAGTCTATATTGGTTAACTTCGTCGTAATAGGTCAAATATATGTGAAAGTGAAGATTAATGTTGCGACTTTACTTTCTCCTTTCTTCTTCTTCTTTTAGTTTTGCTATAGAACCCCAACGCCGTTACGTCAGCGTGACGTCACGTATTCTAGTGTATCTTTGCGCATTTGGGCCGTTCTGGCTCAATAACAGTCCTTCGAACTTGCTAAGTCCAGTCTTTGGCGCCTTCAGCAAACAATTTTAGTTCATTTCTGTCGATAACAAGTTAACTAGGCCCGAACAGACGATGTCAATATCCATGACTTCACGGCGAGTTGGTCCGGCAACTATAATGCGGCGTCATTTCCCTTATACCTTTTTCCCAGTGCAGGGTAGCAAACCAGAATATTTTCCGGTTAACCTCCTTGCCTTTCCGGCCTCGTTTATCTCTCTCTCTCTCTCTCTCAGGGACACCCGTCTTTCGGTGTTGCGACTATTTTCGCTTGACAAGCGCCTTCACTCGATAAGAGTGGCTGAATGAAAGAATGAATTAATTAATGGATTAATTAATGAATGAATGGAAGCGTTTATTAATTCTAAAAGGGACAACTAAGTTTAGGCAGTCCTCAGTCCAGGGCTCCGCTGGGAAATTGCATGCATTTCTGGGCGTAGTTCGCCAGTAGGCTACATACCAAGCCTCTGCTACAGCAATACCAATTGGGAATTGCAGAAGTGCAGTCTACAAAAATGGACACGCTCTCTCTCCTTTCTCCCTCTCTGTAGTCTTAGTCTTTATATCGCATTTATGCGTATACAGACGTGCCGCCACTGCTCCGCGTCCATTCAGCTGCACATTTTAGGTCACGTGAACCCCCCCCCCCCCCCCAAAAAAAAGAAATACATAAAGAGATAAACGTAGGCGTAGATTATCCGTACTGCCTAGCTGCGCGGCACATTTTACGCCGACGCACGCCGTGGCTATGTGAATCAGCCACCGGAGGCGCTAGCAGAGCGCGACCTCGGAAATGGCCCGTTGCTCGTCACCTGTCTCCGCGGCGCAGCATCTCTGCTCCACCACACCGCTGCTCATCTCGTATGCAATGCAAGGTCGGCGAAGCGTCATCGCGTGTCTGTGGGACGCCGTGAACGAAGCACTGACTTCGGTGGCGGCGGTCTTCTTTGAATATCCGCTTTGTTGTCGCCGCTGCGTATACTATACGTATATACATAGCCACGGCCCGCTCTCGAAGCGCTATAGCGTTCCACCGCGGCCGTGGTATAGCTTACCGCGGAGAAACCGTGCGGGCTTTTGTGTTCCGCTCAGTTTTGTCTATACCGGCGACTTAGAGAGTGCATGGCTGGTTCTGAGCGTGTGCGCATTTCAAGATATATACGATCTTCCTTTGTTGCTTGACCCTAGTTGATGCAGGGTTCGGTTTGTCCGTTTCCATGTTTTTTACTTCTCGGCCGACGCCGCGTCTCGCTCTCTCGTCCGTTCGCGGTCCCATTAGATCCTCGCGCGAATGTCGCGGCCGCGCAGAGGAAGCGGTCTTAACTGGACTCGCGGCTCTATAAAAGGATTGGCGTATTATAAAGTGTCTTTCCTGATGCATTTTGTGTATGTCACTATAGGTTTCCGGTTCCCTATATGCGTTCACGTCGGCCTACATCGAAGTGGCGGGCCTTTTTTACTTAATTCTCCGTGAACTGTTATTCCGTTTTGCTTCTTACAGCTTGCATGCATGCAGTGCTGAAGGTCCTGACGTGATGACAAAATCTGGTGCGCGTGCGTTATTGGTATTCCTTACATTATTGTTGTGCATGTTAGTATTTGTAGTAATATATATAGTATCTACATTATCATTATGCTCATCATCATCATCGTCATAGCCGCCGTCGTCGATCGTAGCAGCAGCGGCAGTAGTAGCAGCGTAGAAAAAAATCAGTCTCAAAATTACATTGTCTTGCCATAGCATCGATCTTTGAAACAGTGGAGCTAACAAAAACTATCATCAGATGCTCGGAAATAAAAGAATTTCTATTCAACGTTGACTTTTCTTTTGTTCTCTCTTTTTCTTAAAATGAAAGTGGATATCAACAACAGTATCGCTTGCGCGCTCGAGTCGTATAGAATAGTACGTCTAGACATGAATGTCGAAACAAAGAAAAAAAGAATACCTTGAATACTTTTGTCGTAACCGGAGCTCTTTCTTTCCGTGTTAGCGGAACACAGAAGCCTCGCACGCTCAACGCGAAGCCCTTTCCGACTTTCAGAAACACACAAAGACAGAGAAGAGAAAGAGAGCGATAGGATTGCGAACAGTGGCACGAAAATCACTTTCCGGCGGCTATTAAAAGGCACGCGCTATACTACTATACAGTGTATGTAAGTCGTGGACAAGTGAAACCAGAACAAGAAATTATAAAACAGAGCACCTTTCGCAAGTACTAACTCGAGAGCGCGATTTCGCACCGCTACTTATATGGTTGCCAAAAATGGTATAAGCCCCACAATAGGCGTATAAACCATAATCGCGATAATATTACATATATTGCTGAAAAAAAAAACGCACCCTAGCTAGCCCTATAGCTTGTTCGTATTTCAATTGTCCATGACTGTATACGTGTGCTCGCGAACAGCCCCGAAAAAGCTTACCTTAGCCAGCACTCACTTTTTTCTTTCTTTCTTTCTTTCTTTCTTTCTTTCTTTCTTTCTTTCTTTTTCTAACCCCATGCAGATTACGCGCGGTAGAAAGTGCGTTCCGAGCCGGGAGATTATCGTGCGCGCATGCGCGGTCGGTTAACTTTCACGAACGCTTACAGCTACGTATAGGACCGAAAGTGGAAGAGAATCCGAGGCGCCGCGCCGGTATCTCGCCGTCCTGCTCCGCCGAGCACGATGTCCGTCGCCTTCGCCACCAAATACTTTCTTTTTCCTGTCTCTGTCTCTCTCTCTCTCTCTTTTTCCCCCTTTTTGTGCCGTTCTGGGAGAACGGGTGAGGCAGCGTGCAAGCGCGACAGTTTGCGCCAACAGTAGTCCGAGGAAAAGTGTTCTTTTTTCTCTCTCTCTATCTTTCTTTTCGCGAAAGCCAACGCTTGCGTATACTGTGTGGTAGTGCGTGAATGCATTCGCACGCATGTATACATACACGTGGATCTAGAAAATGCAATCCCGTATTGCTTCTGGGCTTCCTTGCGTTGTGGTGTGGCTCCCATGCTGAGGAAACAATCGCATACCTATGCAGTAAGTATACAGGCCAGCCAAACTGAGGACGAATACGGGTCTTATTTTGTAGCGATCTTTTTCTTGCACCGTTGATTCTGCTGTTCGCACCTGGCGGTGATGGTGCCGGAACCGGAAAGTCGGTCTCGTTGGGAACTTGACATTATTGAATATTTCGAGCTCGTTTAAGCTCGGAGAGGAAGGAAAGAGGAAAAAGGAAATGCGTCAGTTTTGCAGTCACCTGCGTAATTTTGTTATCTGTGACGACGGCTACGTGGCTACACGCATGTGTGTGGGTAGTGATGGGCAGCGTGCTCTGATGGTACGTTCTTCCGTTGTCACATGGTCTATAGAAATATATTGAATTGACTTGAATTTTATTTCCAAACGAGGATGTTTACATACATGTTTGAGGCGTATGGGAGTGAAAGCCGCTAAAAAGCAGCTTGACAAAGCTCCCATATCGGTTATATAATACTTTTTTTTTTCGCGGTACCATTTATTGAAGTTCTGTTTGCTAGTTGTGGTGGCGCTGGTAGTGTTGGCTTAGGCTGGTATGTATAGGGTCACGAATCGTCTCGTTGTCACGCAAATCACTATCGCGAGTGCTCGGCGCCCGAATGCCGGTCAATGAGGAAAAGCCGTGAGACAAGTTTTGTGGATCGATACCCAGACTCGGGTTTCGTGTTCACGAATAAGTTCGTACGAACAGGTGACGACCAGTCGGAATACAGCGAGCATATGAATCGGTGAAGCTAGGCAGCTGCGACCAATGATACAGAATTCTTACGAACAAAAAGTTTTGTCAATTCGACGCGCACTATAGTTACAATTCCGTTGGCGCACATTCGGCGCAGTGCACCCGGATCCAGTTCCCTTCTCTTCCTCTCCTCTGTTACAGCTCGGTTCCGTGTCTTTTCTCCCAGCTCGCTATCTTAAACACGCAGTAGAAAAGTAAGACCTGTCCGTGGTAGTTCTCGCCGCTTATCTTACAGTTCTAGCACGAACACCGCCGGTAATGCCGCGCACCCGGACAACACGTGGGTATCTGCATTCTCTCCTCTGACCGCGTCTATATAGCTCCGTGTTGCTCGCAGGCGCAAGTTGGAATACGCTAGCGCAAGACAGGGGTAATTGGAGATCGCAGGGAGAGGCCTTCGTCCTGCAGTGGACATAAATATAGGCTGATGATGATGATGATGATGATGATGATGATGATGATGATGATGATGATATAGCTCCGTGTATGCCCGATTTCTCAGCGATAAACGGCGTGTGTTCTGCTTCCTAGTTTTAGCAGCCTCGCGTTTATTGATTTCCACCGAGCTTTTTTTTTTTCCCTATATATGTGAATACCGGCATGCATACACTACTGCGCGCACATACAGAGAGAGAGAGAGAGAGAAGGAAGGAAAGAAAGGGAGGGGGAGTGTATGGGGGAGAGCGAAGACATACACGTTCATGGTTTGTCATGCATGAGCCTTCACCTTCACTGTGTTTGTGCGCACACATTATCTTAGCAGGTATATCTCCTCGTGTCTCCTCGTCTTTACCATCTATCCTCCCCCCCCCCCCCCCGCCTCCCCAGAGTGGCCAACCTAACAGTTAACTCCGATTAAGCTATCGGCCTTTCATTATAATTCTCTCTATTCCTACACGCTTCGCGGTTGCGAAACCTCGCCTTGGCCACTCTACGGCGAGTCAAGGGGTGCTGGAAAAAAATCCGAGCCATTGAACGGCAAACCAAGCGTTACAAGCGAGCTTGCTGGGCTACACTGGTCGCCGTGCCCTTTTAGCGACGTTCCGCTTTCTCCCGGCACATTCGTAAAGGGTCACAGAGCGCGGCGGCATCGAGGACTTCTTTCTTTCCGAACGGCAGCTGCAGCGTTGCTCGCGGCCGACTCGGGGATTGCCGGCGCGATTGAACGCTTAGGAGGTCCTAAAAAGCGTCCACGCCGCCGTGTGCGCTTGTAAATGGGCTCTGCAGACGCGGCAGCCGACGCCGGTTCGTGGAGGATGCGTGGCTTCCAGGCGGCGGCTGCTGCTTGGGCAGCAGTGGTCTTTCTCGCTCTCCCCTCTCTCAGCCAAAAAAGCTCTCTTTACGAGAGAGCGGCGGCGGCATACGTGAGCAGCATGCGGATGAACTGCAGCATATTGAGAGAGCGTGCGAGGAAGGGCAGCCACTTCCACCTTTGCCGCTCACTGCCCCGCGGTCAGGTAAACACTAAACGCGCCCCCCCTCTCTCTTCTCACTGCCTGTCGTGGAACTCTCTCCTTCTTCTTCTTCTTCCTCCCGGAGCGCTAACGACACACATGCACATACATGGACGCACAACAAGCCGCGAAGACAAAAAACGAAGCACGTAGAAGACGGCACTTCTGTCGCCGTCGAAGGGAGGGGGAGATGCTCGGAAGGTGGCGGCTGCGGTCGTCGTCTTTATCTCGCCGCCGCCGCAAGCAGCAGCAACCGCGAACGGTCTTAACCTTCGGCTCGCCTTCTCTTTCTCGAGGATCATGTGCGCCGCCGCTGCCATCCATATCCGTGCGCTTCGCGATGCCGCGAGGTAGTGTATATATCGGCGGCCAATCGACGACGACGCACTTGCCCGACTAGCCGCGCGACAGCGGAGAACGTTGCACACAGGTCTTTTTCCTTCCGACTGCCCCCCTCTCTCTCTCTCTCTCTCTCTCTCCGTCCTCTCCGTTTCGCGTTCATTTCGAGTTTTCTCTTCTCTTACTTATGACTTGATTTTTTGGACTTCTCGTGTATATAGAAGCGGGTCCCGATGTCTCGGCCGGCAAGCGTATAATACTGGCTCTTCGGTCGGTCTCGCCCGGTTTTGTATGTTTGTACACACTCACACGCGCGTTCGAAGAGGGAGTACTAAGTGTGCGGCCGCTATAACGACTGCTTGGCGAACATATTTATGTATGAACACGTTAGCGCCACCGCCGCCGCCAACAGGAAGGTAGCGACCGCTCTGCATGCCTTACTTTGCGCTTTTGTACATTTTTTTTTTTTTTTTTGTCCTGTGGTGTTTTCCCTTCTTCCCTCTCTCTTTCTCTCGCCCTCTGTTTCTCACCCCCACCCCTCACCTCCGCTTTCACCGTCGTAGTCGGTCAGGGGGGGGGGGGGGGGGGGGAGAGGGGTGTATGGCTTCTGCGCGGTCGCGCCGGATCTCCACGACGGCCGCGTCGTTTTGCGAACTCGCTAAGCGAGCGATATGATTTCCAATTCGAAAGCCAAAAAGACGACCGCTCGGCGATCGGTTTCGCTTCGCGCCGCAGCCGATCAATACAAACCCGTGCGCAGAGGGAAGAGGGTGTACGCATGCGCGGCGTTGTTATAATATCAGAAGGATACGCGTCGGACAGTTGCAGTGTATACTTCAGCAGTTATTCCGTCCACGTAGTGCCAGAATAAGGCAAACACTACTTCAGTGCAGTTATACCTCAGCTACACGGAGAACTTTCGATCGCGATGGAGCCCGACCGCAATCAAATGGGCTTCGTGTGAGGGGAGTATTAGGCCAGTGCTTGTACTATAGATGTCATTTCCCAGAGGCTGCACTCGCTATAGATCGACCAATTTCTGGGATCTTTGCACTTTTGCCTGACGTAAGATGCAGTACGTAGCCCGTGTTCTTGCTTTTACCTTGATTATTTAAATAGCCACAATGAGTGTCGTGCCAAATCAGAGTGGTGGTGGTGGTGAGATAAGAGAAGTTGGCGTTTTGTCAGGCATTTCATTGCTTTTTTTTTTTTGTCAGCATCTTATACAAATGTACGTTTTTCTTTGGAGTTGTCTATTGGCAAAAGATCTACGTGTACAATTTGAGGTCAGCATGACGCCTCGTTGTAGTGGAACGCGACTCGCATCCTCTAAACGCTCTCGGTCAAAAAAATAGCGATGATGTCAGGTGCATGTGCAGTACACTCGCATTATCCACTTTCGACGTCTTAGCCAAGCAAGCGCAGTAAAAATGAAAAGCCCGAGAGTGATCGGTCGAGAATAAAGCCCTGTATTTCACCGCACGGTTTCACTACGTATCGCGTCACAAATACCAGTCTGGAAGGTCTTGTTTAAGCGTATCAGGTCGGCCGGGTCTCTAAGGTATTTGAAGCGTTATGGAGGCTCTGTAGGTATACCGTTGTGGATTCTTGACATCTTTATCAACAACTGCGACATGATCATCATCATCAGCAGCAACGGCAACCGCTTTTCGGACGACAACCTCGGGCGACTTACACGGGACGGAGCTGCTTCGATGATTTAGTATGCACACTCTGTAGTAGGGCAGCTTTCTGATTTTTTTCTGTGTTATGATGACGTGATAATGGCATACATGTATATACTTTTCGGCCACAACCTGAACGGAAGCCTCCGAGCTGATTATCTCCGTAAAACAAAGATGGCGTTTGAAGCCCGTTCGTATAAATTGTGAGAAAGGTCACATCCATGATCGTCGCGTAATGCTTATAATCTCATCAAGGAACAACATCGTTTTAATGGGACAGAATAGCATAGCAGTTGTATATCAGATCTCGTTTGGATCTGTGAACGTCCATAGCTTCGCCCCGACAATTCCCAAGCGAACCAACGCGCACAAATCTTGACGCCGTTTTCTTCGAAGATGAATATATATGCGTGGGACACACGTGGCTCAAGTTCGCGAGTGTCCGCGATGCCTCCGCGGTCAGATTAACCACGCCGAGGACACAGGCCGGTGTAGATATGGTTCGAGGCCGCGTCGTCTCAGAGCTCCCCGCCGCATTCTCACGCGTTCACACGGTATCTCGATCTCGGACAAACACGCGTTACCACCTGCGCGCCGTGGTATAAACTGGCCAGGCTTATATGAAGTCCAGCTATAGCTTCGCAATGCATCCCACAGCACGCTGCCGAGGAATTGGTAATTCAGAGAGATACAAGCAACGTTCTAAACGAATCTCTTTAAACCTTTTCGTATAGTGTTCGTATACGTGATAGTTGTCCGAGCACAGACCGCCTCACGATAACGGGTCGGCGTTTCCTGTCCGTCCACTCTGGGAGCGAGGCGCGAATATGCATATTAACCCGCACCCTCTATATATAGAAGGAGGGTGGTAAGCGCGACGCCTGCGGTGGCGAATACCGCTGCATCCACGTCGCCGTGGGCGCCCCAGCACGCTTATAATAGTGCTCGATGGTCGTCGGGCTCCCATGGGTGTCGAGCGGTCGTATCTCTCCCGCCCGGCAGATGCGCCTTAAGTCCCCGACTGCATGTCTTCCCTTGCTTTAAAAAGAAATCTAAAAAGAGAATTGATAATGCGACATTAGATGCTCCGTGTTGGCGGTCGATCTCACCGGAAGCGCGTTATGTAGATGCATACGGTGTCCGGATAGCCGCTGTAGTAGTTCAGAGCGAGCCAAGGCAAGGCAGGAAAGATAAAGGACTTTCCGCGTTATACGCGTTTGAGAATCGTTCCGCGAGGTATAGCGTGTCACGCTCAGGCGTCGCTTTTCGCGCAGGCTGCGAGCGCGTATAGTTTGGCACTTCCGTGGAAGGCGGATCGCGGTATAGTATAAGGCAACACGGAATGCGTGGTTTCGCTGTATTTGGGACGCCGTATACTCTCATGGGACTGTAATTTTGATTCAACGGGCTTCGTTATGACGTGCAACCGAATGCATGGTTTCGTCCGTTTTTTTCTTTATTTCTTTTTTTTTTTCGTTTTTGTATGCGTTAGCATTAGGAGTGTCAATGCCTGTGAGGTGTTGGAAGCCGGTCAGGTGATGGAGGTAGAGAGGAGATGGGAGAGCTTATGTATATATATATATATATATATATATATATATATATATATATATATATATATATAAAGGTATGGGAGAAGATTTTGCGCCTAGATTCGTCTGCTGTGCTTTTTATCGTGTCAGTGTCTTCCGCTTTTCGTTGGATAAGATTGGTGCTAAGTTATAGACTGGCACGAAACTCAACTAGTTCCGAACATTGCATTGCTGAACTGCAATAACAGTCACAGTCGTTTGTGCATAGTTTGAACGTCGATGAACATTACGAGGCACGTGCATGGGATTACCTTGTCACTATATATATATATATATATATATATATATATATATATATATATATATATATGCACCAGCCACGTCCTCACGTGACATCAGGCACTGTATGTAGGATGAGCACCGCTTACGTGTATAGTGTGTAACCGCAGCGCTTCCGCACTGACTCTCGCCCTCGTCAGTGACTTGTGCTGGCTTCTTCGGAGTCTTGTATTAGCTCCTTTTGTTTCTAGGCTATACGCTGCTATACAGCATTAAACACCTCGCTGACTGCCGGGGCTTTGGGGCTGACACGAAGCATTTCAGACGCTTATTCATACTAAGAGCCTGTACTTCGAAATCGTTGGCCTCAACCGCGAGATCTGGTGCACGATATTTCGCATACATACGTGTTTTTCTTGCACTGCAAACGGCGCTCACCCACTTTCGAAGGAGTTTTTGTAATCAGCGTAGTCGCGAACAGGTTGAAAGAAACTAGCATGCATGCGTTATCCTGTTTCCATGGAGGTTAACCTGCGTCTGTGACAAAATGTTTGAGTCAGTCAGGCTACGGCACACAAACAGATTGATTACTGCGCCATGGTTAGTGAAAGGTTGCGCGCCGATTGTACACAGACTTACACTGCGCAGACTTAGATTTGACAGCGTAGACTGCGGATATACGTAACTGCACATTGATTATATATCCATATACTTGTACGCTTTCAGCTCATTGCTCGTAAAACTTGCTCTGATTCTTCGTTGTTGCTTTTTCTCGCATCATTGTCATTTGTTTCATTGTGATACATTTCCACAAGCACTGCATTTGCGTCATTAGCGTTACATTTACATAACACTTGCGTAAACTTCAAAGAATGCTTCGCTTAAAAGCGACCCCGTACACATATGCGTGAGATCGGCTTTCTTTTACTCATTTTCGTATTTTAATTTGTGTTGATCGTACAAGAGCAATACGCGTCCGATCCTCTCGCCCCATATGCGGCACACATTCTACGAACATCAGTCAAGCCAAGCCAAGTTCAGCCGAAACCCTCACCGTCGCGAGTTTGACAAGCTCGATTAAGCATAGATCCTTTGTGTGTTTACAAGCAAAGCTCTCCAAAGATGTCCGGTCAAGTGCTCTGCAACAACAAACCTTACAGTAGCCTATACCTCTGTAGAGTTTTCCTGCTGACAACAGTTTTGCTGCAAAGTAGTAATTTTTGATCAGTTTCACTGCTAAGTACGACTATATATATGTAGAAAGCTACCGACATGAGCTCGACGCGTGGGGCACTTTCCTTATACTTGAACGCATCAAGAACATCGGCCTATATAGTATATTACGAGACAAAACACTTCTTTTTTCCTTGCCAAACTCGACTGTCAAAAAATGCATGACGGGAAGCTTTTCTGGGATCACGAATGCACTGCTGTCACAGCGGCGGGGATAAAAGGGTCTATATAATAACAGGGTCCAGGAACTTCCCTTAGAACGAACGCTGGGCGCACAGACCAATAGGGGAGGCGTCGGTGTCCGAGAGTCCCCGCGGGCCGAGCGGGACCAAAGCCGCGGGATGTGTGCCCTCTTCCAAATTGGTCCTATTATAGCGCTCTCCGGAGATGCGTCGCTGCAGGCGCGCTCGCACGATGCGCGGCCATTATATACGCCCTGCGTGCGTTATAGGACGTATATAGCGAGGACCCAAGGCGCCGTCCGTGTCTCTGTGGTCGGGCGTACGTGCGAGCCCGGTGCTCGGGTCCGGGGACCTCTGCGGTGTCGTTACAGTCACGTCCGGCGCTGTCGGCGGCCGCGCGCCCTCTCTGGCGAGGTGCCGTGGTGCACGACTCCCGGGGTCCTGGCGTTTCACGCGCTCCAACTGTAAGGCCCCCCCTTTTTTTTTTCTGTTTTAACCTCGTCTGTACAGTCTCGTTCCGGTGGTGCTTCGTTTGCGAACGAGCTGCTCCGCCGTGCGGTCGCCGCTCGTGTGCTTGCGGTTGAAGTGGACACGTTCAGGTATGTAGGACTCGGGTGGTTCGCGCAGGCGCTGTATAGCGTAAAGCGTCGCTCGTTGGGCGTCTGTAGTATAACTGGCGCGAATGCGCGCTTGTTTGGAGAAATAAAAAAGAACAAAGAAAAGCCGGATGTGATCTAACATTCCGGTGATGATTGGTGCGGGTGCTACGCGTATTGCGTGTACAGGGTGGTATACGCTGTTACAGGGAGAACTCTATAATGTGCGACTCTCACGTTGCTGGAGTTCTAGAGCTCTGCAAGGGCCGGCTGAACGTGTTTTGCTGTCAGTGTAGTGCTATGTATTTCGTTGTAGACTTTTGAGTGTGTTCTCTATATTACAGTGGAACCCGGATACGTCAAACCCACATACAACGAATTATTGTGTATGACGAACAGCAGTAGAATCCCCTTAAAATCCTTTGCATAACATTGTTGTTTTATATATAGAATTACATATATATCGAACTTTTTTGTGATCCCCTTCAGATTCGATATATCCGGGTTCGACTGTAATTAATTATCTTTTGCTTTGTTCTCATTGATTTTTCTTGCTATGATTTTGGGGTATGCTACCGTTTGTCTGGGCAGACTTACCACATTTTACATTTAATAATGAATCTACGTGAATGCACTGCGAATGTAGGTGCGTATAGAAGTGCCAGGGCCACCAAACGCAAGTCATCTGCAGGCTATACAAAGCTTGATGATTTCGCACTTTGCCAGTGGGCGAAATCCGCTCTTGCTCTGCACTCATGTGTTCCCAATAACAGTGGATTCCACTGTACAGTCCAGGGAAGGACGGGAGAGCGGTCCCATTTTTCTCGCGTTTTGACCATTAAGATATACGTTAGCTAACAGCTTGGTTGCTGCTGTTGTTTGTTGTCGTTTACTTTTCGAACAATATATATACGCCACGCAGAGCTAAAATCCAGATCGTCGGCGTCGTCCTTCGGCGCTGTATAACGCTCTTTGAAGTGCTACGGGGTGGCCTGAAGAGTGCATCTTATCGCGTGTGGTTAACCAGTCCGATGTCCTCATTAAATTGCAGTTTACGAGGCACGAAGGCCCCTATCACGTGAAATGAGGACCTGCAGGCAAACGTCAAACAAAAGTCACTGCCTTTACCACTTTGACGCTTGTTTCTTTCTTGCTTTCTGTTTCTTTTCTTTCTCGTTTTTTTTTTTTCTACCGTGATTTTTTTTTCTTTAAACATGGATTCCTGAACGTAGTTGCACCCGTGGTATCTCTTTACAGGTCACGCGCGCACGTTCTGTTCGCGACTTTACGAGTAACGTTACAAACACCGAACACTTTACCTCGTCTGAGAACGAGATCACCACCACGATGCTTCCTTGCATTTTTTTTTCTTTCTTTTTACTGCTCGACATTTCTGCCTTGCAGCTACCAAGGACGCGAATTCACTCGCATTACAGAATGCGAAGCTATATAACCGCGATATGAGCTATTATGTGATTGGAAACAGCAGCACCGTATAATACAACGAACCACGCTTTCCTCCTTTCAAATTTTACCCTCACTTTTTCTTTCTCGCCTTTCTCTCTTGTGTTCATCTATCCCCAACACTTAACTTTTTCTTATTTCTATTCTCTCTCTCTCTCTCTCTCTCTCTTTTTTTTTTTTCCTTCGGCGCCACCACTATCCCAGTCTATACGCCACGCTTTTGCCGTCGCTCCGAGGCAGTAGTGTCCAGCTAGCAGTTCAAAAATCCATGGCTCGTTAAATGGGCGCTCGTACGATATATAAACGAGGAGGAGTCGATATAAGCGTGGAAATTAAAACAAAAAATGGCAATAAATAGATAGCGATTGCGAGAAAGGCGACTTAATGGGCTCCTTTGGTCTTCGTTTCCGCTAATGGCATATATACACTTTGCTACTTTGGATCGCGTCACCAAAGCGGACGATGGGCAGAAATGAGACACGACGGGGACCACCACATTTTCGCTGTGACCCATCGCGGGGCGTTCCTTATCGAAGTATATAGTGTGCACGCTATCTATACTATATTGCTTCGACTGCCTGCGCCGTGCGACGCCCGGCGCCTTGCCCTTATCTCCTGCGCGTAGCATCGCGTTATTCTGCGCATTATTCTCACTTTATTTTTTTATTTGTTCATTCTATCACATTTTATTCACTTTTTCCCCTTTCCCCGGCACAGGGTAGCCAGCCGGCACTTACACTGGCTAACCTCCCTTTCTTTTCTTCCCTTTCTCTCTCTCTCTCTCTCTAACTCGCGCTGCGTCAGCCATTCTCTTGGCGTGTCCCAACTCTGGCGAGCCCGAACACGCGATATGAGAAATTCCCTAACCAGGCTTTCCCACGCACGTAACTGATTTGCCTTAACTAAGATGGCCCGTATACTCCCGCTAATAATAAGCACATTTCCAATTGAAGCCTTTGTTTGTGGAAGAACGAAGGGCAGCATGGAGTGACAGCACTATATATTCCGCACTCTGATGCCAATATGTGCACGATTCTAGACTGACGCCCGCCATATATTGGTTAGGTCAGATTATAGGTGTATGTGTGTGTGAAGACGCTCGCTCGACAGCTATATATATATATATATATATGCATTTTTAACAGCTGTGCACCACTACTTGTCGCTGTTTGCGCTGAACCTGTATATGGGGGCGGGGACCTCTGTCAGGCACGTATGCCTTTAGTCCTCGTTCTTGACCTTTCAAGAAGACAAAAAAAAAAATACAATTCAATTTAAAAAAGAAGTACCGCCTGCCTTCGATGCATGCTGCCGTCGCCACGATCGCTTAATTGTCGCGACTTCGTCAGAATTAAAACGAGTCTTGTGATGACCACTGTCCGCACTTCCGCCTGTCTAGCCGTCTACGGCGAGCAGGAGAACTCATTCTGTCTTCAGTATATTCGACGAATGGAAATAGCATGGCATATGGGTGCTTGCATAACACATGTGCTTACGTAAACGAAAGCAGGCTGTATTGAAATCGTTTACCTAAGAGCCCTGTACATCTTTCCCTGTACAGATATTTCATCACGTCTGCGAGACTACACAATGCGTCGTAAAGGCAACTTTCCGCGAGAAACCAGCTGCGACCTGCGCTTAACATATTCCGTATGTTGCGCACTGTTGCTAAGCGTTCACAATGTATCGCGAAGCGTCATTTTATTTACCTTGTATGAACGTGCATTGTGAGTCTGCTCGTACGCACACTCTACCTCACCGTCCACTCGCTCGAAAGGAAGGGGAGAAGGTGGTCTTCATGATCCGTATCCGCAAGGCTTCTCTTACGCAACAGCGTTTTCACATTGGCAAACGTTCGTGCGTCAGCCACTTAAGGTAGCGATCGGCGTGATAAAAAAATTGCGCAGGGCCCATCGACTGTGACTGTCAATGTAAGTGGATCGCACGAGCGAACGAACGAACGAACGAACGAACGAACGAACGAACGAACGAACGAACGAACGAACGAACGAACGAACGAACGGACGAACGGACGGACGGACGGTCTTCCTTGACGAGCGCTTCGCTACCGTACCTAAACCTTCAGGCATCGTCAAAGCTCAGGCGCATAGCACGTGTGTATCAAAGCGCCATATAGTTGGCATTCGGCGACTAACGCGCGCTGCAACTGGGTTGCGCGAAAGCGCATGCGCTTTGCACCTGTGCCTTATTGCCAGTCCGATCATCGACCACCGATCATTAACCGCCGACCACCGCCAACCACTCAAACGGGCGAAAGAGGCAAACAAATATATTCGATTTAACAAATACAACTGCCGTGGTGACAGCCAATGAAGGATGACAGTAAGGTAAAGGAAGTCTTCTGATATAAGCCCATGTCCACTCATAGCATGGGAAAAAATCGAAGGGGTCGAAGGAAAACTCCCGCCGAAGTGCATTTCGTTGTCACTTCGATTTGCTGCGCCTTATAGACTGCAGCGTATGGTCGTTCCTCCGAGGAATTCGCTAAGCGTATACGCCGTACCTGGTGCAGTCGTCGAGAACACTTTTTGATTGTTTGTTTTCTAAAGGTGTTTATTGGAAGAGCTCGGAGCAGCGCAACGTCGACGGGCAGGGCAGTTACAGCTTCAAAGCACGAAAGCCGTTGCTGAGCGAGAGCGCTCGACCCACTAGCGTTTAGATCCAGTAGCACTGAACCCACTAGTGTCTGTCTTCTTCGCTATACAGTTTGTAGCTTGTACAACTGCATTCAAAGTTAACTTGGCATACACTCAGAAGTCTTGCAAGGACGGTGGAATTACCGAGAACAGTGTTGTTTTGTGGTGTTGTATTTTCGGTTATTATAAAGCAACCGAATGCTATCTATACGGTCTTTCAAATGGAGAGCGATCGAGGATTCGGAGTTTCTGCGTTTCTGCCTAACCGGTCGTTGAATTGTCGTTAAGACAAAATATTGGCGTAGTCTTACTTGAATGCTGCCCATCGTGCGCTGCTAACTATAGGACGAGTGTCCGCAAGTTCCAAGGCACGCAAGCTTGGCAGGTATAGAACGACTTAGAAAGAAACATTCTTTCGACGTGAGTCACGTCCGATGCGAAAAGCAGCCTTATTGATTCGAGCCGCAGTTCGAGTCAAGCGCTCAGACCTTGCGAACGGCGCTGCGGCTACACTGCTGTAAATCATGATGTCACTCGGGGCACCGGCGCCATGCTGAGCTATTTACGACACAAAGCGGCTCTTTCATCTAGGAAAATATGAAATCAGTTCATTAGTTAAGGAGGGATGAACTGCTTTTCGCGCTGGGCTAGTTGTGCTCTATGGATAGGGTGAGAGAAAGAGTGAGAGAGAGAGAGGATGGAAGGCAACGCGTTAGGACCTGTCACGAGCCTTCACACTTGCGGCAGAGGTTTCATGATTCACCCGGTGGCCCTATATAGCTATATTTATTATAACCTGTATAGCCGCGCGCTCGTTACTAGTGCTCCTAATAAGAGCTCAGTGTAATCGAGCATGGCGTATACGTACGCCTATGCCAGTTAGTAATTTGTACCGCTTCGCTGTTTCTCTGGGACTTTGGCCGGTGGTTGTCATGCGTCGTTTGAAGTATGTTATTACCGTGGCAGCTCCCATGCAGTGTGTATGATATACGGGGTTCATACCCTGGAGGTTTTTTTATTTTTATGTTTGAGGTTTGGCTGGTATCGGTTCGTCACAGTGGACACTAGAACAGCTGTACTGCGATGCCGAAGCTGTCGAGAGAGATATATTGTCTCTGCGGTTTCGGGGCCCACAGGCAGTATATACATTCGCATATGGGACGAAGACCACGTTGTGTGCATCATAGCTAAGGACTTGTAGTGAAAACAAAGCAATATATCGCTGATTTTATTTATTGATACCCGGTGCTTCGATACATTCAGAAAAATCATCTTTGAAATTCCATTTCGAAAGTTTGGTCTGGAACTGGCAATTCCCGTCATCCTTTCGTTTGGAGCTTCGACTCTCGGGTACAGTCACGAGTGGATGTTTGCGCCGCTGTCCAGGACTTTGTTGTTGATCCCGAGCGATTGTTCAGTTTAATTTATCTGTTTCCTTTTTTTTATTATTTTTTCGATGTTGTTCTTTTCAGTACATTTCAATTCGGGCCAAGTAAAAAAAAATGTCTTGCATCTGGAACGTTGACCTTGTTCTTTTTCTCAAGTTTCCAAGTGAAACTGCGTTTCTACAGTCGTTAGCTTTATTCATCCGAGTCTTGGCCAATCCCGTACGATGGGTATAAGGTTCCAGTTCAAAGGAAGACAACAAGAAGTTGTCCTTGAGGAGATGACGGTATCCTGCTGCTGTGGCAATAAATGAGATCTATCATGGGTGGAGTAATCGCTGAAGTCCGCGGATTGTTTTTATTATTGTTGTTGCCCTGCAGTAGAGCAACTTAAACGCGCGTAGCGTGGGCAAATTTTATTTTATATCAAAGTTTTTCCAGAATCTCCAACAGAGGGAGAGAGAGGAAGCGAATAAGAAGTGACGTACACAAGAAATGGATCTTTCTGCTTCACAACACTGCAATATTCAAAATTTTAGCACAGGAATTCTAGAATTTGGGTTCTAATCCCATTACCGGCATTCCCTCCTTGCTCTCCCTTGTTTCTTTTATTTCTTTCATTTCTTCTCATGCTTTCGTAAGGTGTGTTACTGCGGCACGCATTTCTATATGTATCCCTTATAATCGGGTCCTTTCGTATTTTCGTATTTTCACTCATCATACCGACCTCGTACTATATACCAACCAACTCCTGGCTTGAATTTGCCAACCAACCCCGCAGTGAATTCCTGCCATTTTCGAAGTACATTATCGTCGTTATCATACTCAACAATAACGACAGCGTCATCATCATCATCATCATTGCATTGTTATCAAGCGCGCTTACTGTTGTATAGCATGAGCAGGACGGATTGCACGTGTCCCATTCTCGCTTATCAACGCCGGTCATGTGACCATTTCTGTAGACTTAAAAACCTGTAACACTGAGCAATAAACGTTCTTTGGTTCTGCCTCTACCTGCCGGCTATATATAGGCGGCGTTAGTCCAATCATCACTCGGTTTGCTACTGTGTTCTATTATGTTCTGTGCAGCCTCGTTACGGGGCAATGTGGAACATTTGGCAGGCAGGTAAATACTAGATGGTCGTGGCGGTGGTAATTCGTTGATGATGATTATTACAATTATGATGATGATGCTACAGGCGGTGTCAGCCTTACAGACGGGACCGGCCATTGCTTCGCTCGAGTGTCTCTTTCCGTGTCATGCAAGCGCTTCCGAGTGTGCTGAAAGGAAGAGGCTTCTGAAGTTCTGAACAACATTACAAGAAGCGTGCATGTGTCCTCACGAACGGGCAGAACAGATAGTTTTCCCGGAAGGATCGCGGATAGTGCCCAAGCAAACGTCGACCATTATACGTATGCGTTGCTGCGAAACACTGGCGAGAGCCCCCCCCCCCCCCCCCCCCCCCCCCCAGCACCCCCTTTTACTTGCGCTGAGCCGTGACCATAGAGGAGGCAAAGAGCGCTTATACTGAAGCAGCCATTTTTCTTCTGTCTCACATTTGTCACCGCGTTGCACAAACACGTCAATACTGCTAAATGCAGAAGTTTCCGAGCACAGCAGCCCAGAAAAAAAAATTTTTCGCGATGTTAGCACATCTTATTCAGAAGTGAACAGTTTATATTGTGTATACGATGTATATCATGCCACCTATATGAATTCATGCTTCAGCAGCCAAAGATTTTTTTTTTCGTTCCCGAATCTCGTGCTCCGAAAACTTTTGCAGTCCGCTGTATACATTCGCGGACAAATTACGCAGCGGAAAAGACATTTCTGACATAACCAGAAAAAAAAAAGCACTGCTTTATTAACAATTTACGTGGGTTGCACTGAGCTAAAACGTTGATATTTCTCTCTCTCTGCTCCCTTCCACCTCGTTTCAAGCAGACCATCCTGAACTCGATGCACAAGTACCAGCCGCGGTTCCACCTGGTGCGGGCCAACGACATCCTCAAGCTGCCCTACAGCACCTTCAGGACGTACGTGTTCAAGGAGACAGAGTTCATCGCCGTCACCGCCTACCAGAACGAGAAGGTACGTACCCTATTCTTCCTGTACCACTGGCCTTAGATGTTAGGTTTAATATAACCCCCTCCCCCAGTCAGCCTTGATGAAACTGATTAAACTACCTTGCACTATTCTCCGAATGTCCCCGCCCGCAGGAATTCCGTTATAGCGCGACAGTTGGAGTGACCTGTCGCATTGAAACGCGAAGGATTATACTTTGCGGTCGACGAACACGCACAGGTCACGACCTGGCCCATCGTTTTCTTAGCTAACGTTCTCGGACTTTGCTAGTCGCGTGGCTTCAAAAGCTGCTCTCTTAAGAAATGACTGAACGCAGGACAACACACATATAACGAGTCTGCTTATGCGCATAGTCATCTACACTGCTCTAACAGATCCCAAATTATAGACTTGTGTAAGGGCCGTACTTTTTTTTCACTTTGAGGAGGCATGTGGCCCTTACACGGGACCGAACTTCTTGCTCAAAATGGTGCCGGCGCAGCCGTCGACTTGTGCACACCCCGGATATCCAGGTGTACCATTGCTTAGAAGAGTTTGGGTGTAGGCCAGTTGGTGATTCAGGATTTGGGAAGCTTACCGCAAAAAAACACAGGGGACGAAGAAAGAGACAACACGAAGCGGTTTCATTGCGGTAACCACTGCATCTTATGTAAACGCACAGCTCTTGCCATCTAGCAGCGGCACGCGGAAGTACGCAGCGCGCAAAAATTAGCAATTCGCCGATGCACGCACGCGGCATCGTGGCACTGAACGCGTTTGCTTCTCCGTTGAATTTTTTTCTCCAAATTTTGGGCTGCCAAGTTGTGGGTGCGGCCCTTACAAGAGTCTGTATGGTATGCCCGGTGTCCGGTGTAGGATCCTCACTGCAACAAATGTATGTCTTCAAGCGATTCGTTCTTCATTGAAGCGAATACCATTCTTTGGCTCTTTCTTGTGCTTTCGTGGCAGAAGATATCTAGCCTGAATCGCACGCATACACGTCTCTCCTGCCAACGTCAACTCGTACCTTGAGACGCACGTGCTCTCGCGCGAGAGTTTTGTGACGTCAGAAAGTTTAGATTGTGTGATCGGTGGTGGCGCTGTGTCCTGTTTCTCATCCGCCATTCTGGCTAACACTTGTATACGGCGCGTTCTTCGCCGAAGTATACGCTATGCATCTGTTGTCGAGATGTATACCGTTTCGGCTTGCTGGCTCACTATACAGCGTTGATCAGACCTGCTGCTACAGTGCGTGGGATCCGCATGACACATTTTCGTTGTCTTTACCGTTTCCGTCTCAGCTATATGTCCATTCCGCCGGTCATCTATCGTGTAGTGCCGACGATGGCAGCTTGAAGTAACGTAAGCTGTGCGAGATTACGTCTTGCACGACCTAAAAATTAAATTGCTCGCCACATAGTCCATATAGTGTTTATAAACTCCTTGCGTGCGTGCGTGCGTGCGTGCGTGCGTGCGTGCGTGTGTGTGTGTGTGTGTGTGTGTGTGTGTGTGTGTGTGTGTGTGTGTGTGTGTGTGTGTGTGTGTGTGTGTGTGTGTGTGTGTGTGTGTGTGTGTGTGTGTGTGTGTGTGTGTGTGTGTGTGTGTGTGTGTGTGTGTGTGTGTGTGTGTGTGTGTGAGAGAGAGAGAGAGAGAGATGGTGGCAAAAAGCATGTGGAGAGGAAGACATGCGCATCCCCAGCCTGTTACTCTCTCATATCGTGACGGGTTACTGTCGGATCAGTGACAGGTGCCAGTTCTATGATATATCAGGGGTGTCGAGAATTCCTCGGAAGGCAACTGGATGTACGGAATGCATATTTGAACGCCATTCACGCTGCGCGAGGAGCCGGCAAACAGATCTGACTTTTATGCCCATTGCCGTGCAGCGAAGCTTGCTCGGCGTGTCCATTTAGCGACATTGAACAACTGTCTGAGCGCCTCGTTAGCTTTTACGGCTTATCAGGCAGGCAGGCTGGCTTGATAGGAGACGGCGTGTGCGTTATGGCAGGTCTTTATGTCGCTTACAACAAAGCGAAGATTGCGTACAGATAAGCGCAGCTCTCCGGCTGCGTGAACGGACGTGAGCAGATGCCAGGCCTAGAGATAAGACCTCAGATTATTACATGAATAATGGTGAGCCGCGATGTAAAACAGCGCTTATTTCCCTCTTTCATTTGCGTTCCTACCCACACGATCCGGTACTTATTTGTATGACTACATCCTTTGTTACAATGCAAGGTAAGCTTTAGAATGGAACACATTCTTCTCTTCCCTTGTTGCCCTTCTCTCAACGTAGAGTAGCAAGCCAGGAGCGATCTGGTTGCCATCCTTGGCTTTCCATATATGCATTGGGATGGAAAGGTGGGCGAGTTGGCACTTAATTCTCGTTTCATTTCATTCTCAAACTTTTAGGCTTTTCCATACATCTCACTGACATGGTCGTGCAGCAAATTCTAAATCAAAGTACTATGGAACCGGTATTGCCATTGTTCTTCGTTTTTTTTTTTTTATTGTGTTGTTGTTGTTGTTGTTGTTGTGGAGTGAATGAAAGCGTTGCGTTAACTGATGCGAAAGTCTGTGTAACCTTTAATTTGTAAATGCACAAGAGTGTAAAAGGTGACGATCTTTAATCAGCAACGTTCCAACTTTCATAGAGGAAGCAGCTTCTGTTTCATGCGTTTAGCCGTTATAGATACAGCCCTCTGAGTATGGTCCGTGAGGCCGCGGCGTCATTAGGAGCACGCTATTGCAGGTTATGAAATCATCGTACAGAGCGCCGCAGGTCACTGAATATAGCCGAAAAAAAAAGTGCCTATTTTGCGGTACGGACGTCTGCTTACAGCAACAGTTAGAGAAATACCGCCATGCATCAGCGCAATTTAGAGCAATAGAAGAGGCTTCACATCGAGCGATGCTTAAATCACGTCCTGTCGTCTGCGTGACGGGTGCAGTCTCTGCATATGTGCCACAGCAGGATCGTTTGCAGTTCGCGTGATGTGGACACACGAAGTACTGCGAAGGAAACCCGTGTGACAGCGTTGCGTCGTGCCGAAATGAAAAAGCCTAACTGCTACGGAAATGTCGTTTAGTGTAAGGCTTGCCTCGAAGAGGCGAGTGGTTTGGAAGCGCGAGGCTTGATGACTGCTGAAGTGGTGGCCACTGCGGTAGAAACGAAACTTACTCTATACCTTCTGACAGTCATCATTAGCAGACGGCAAAATGTAACTGCGTGTCAATTAGGTCAGCCTCGAGTCTTTCTATCTATTGTTTTTTATATTCTTTTTTTATCTCGCTCTCAGTGTATAATCTCAAAAATGTGTGTGTGTGTGTGTGTGTGTGTGTGTGTGTGTGTGTGTGTGTGTGTGTGTGTGTGTGTGTGTGTGTGTGTGTGTGTGTGTGTGTGTGTGTGTGTGTGTGGAGGAGGAGGAGGAGGAGGAGGAAAAAAGAAGGAAAGGCAGGGAGGTTAACCAGAAGCACGTCCGGTTTGCTACCCTACACGGGGGAAGGGGTTTAAAGGGATGAAAAGAAAGGAGAGAGAGGGAAGAAAGCACTCGCAGTATAAACACATGCGGTTGTCCAACACTTCACAATCGGTCACTGAGGCCAGTCGACGTGTGTGTGTGTGTGTGTGTGTGTGTGTGTGTGTGTGTGTTACGAGCACGTAACAGGCCGCGATCTCATTTTAGATTCCTTGCATTTATAGTTTGTGTCCTATTAACCCATTACAACATTCTCTATAGCTGTTGACGATCTCCATCTATATGGGCCGACCTCTTTATACCTATGAAATACACGCACGGCTTTGTTGCGGCGTACACCGTCAAACTTAGCACGCGCAAACACGGTGGACACTCTATCTCACCTTTTCTGCAGGTGTGTTAAAGTTTCCCGGTTACAGCGCGTCTAGACAAAATCATCATCGGTGGTTTGATTTCCATCCACACCGATCTCACGCATTGAACACAGTCGCTACAGGATTATAAGCGTGTCCCTTCCGTGGTCTGTTGAAGTCTACAGTAACGGCTTTGCACGTGGTACAGCCCAGAGGCATGAAGACGTGCCACGTCTGCACGGAACCCGCAATTTGCTTAAGCACACGCTCCGTATATTGCGTGTAACGCGGCTGACACGGACGTGGCCCTGTCGTTGGCCCATTTGACGACTTCGCCGCCGATGCACCCGGCTCTATATATATAGGCTTCGTGTTATACGAGCAACATCACCTCAGAGCACAGAGCGTTTCGCCGATGCCGCTTTATGAGACGATGACGAACGACCTGCCCCGGCTTAGGCATGAATAATTCGCTGTGCACCATGTCGGCGGGTCACCGTATTCGTGAGCGGGCCGCGGACGGCAGTATACAAACGGCCGTGTAGAGGGGCCGTTTGCTCTTCTATTTCGTCTATTACTGCGCCGGTAATATTGCTTTATTATCTTTTTCTTTCCACTGCTAATATTCCGTGTGATATTGGTCGAACAGCCTGATGCGGCCGCCATATTAGGCCTAAAGCAAGTACGTGTTCGCGTACGTATATAATATATGCCCTGAAGTTCTGCCCGCGGGCTTTTCTCGCAAACAGTTTACTTAGGGAGCCTATACGAAATGTTCGGTTACAGATGCTCCTTCGTTCAGTATGTAGCTCGTTCATGTACAACCCCCAATGAATGAGAGTGAGCTGTTCTTGACTTTCTCGATATTCGCAACGCCAAACGTGCATGCATGCAGTATATAGTCGAACTGCAGGAATCGGCGACAGATATATCGTCATTCTAGGAGTGGCTTCGAGACTCTTTAACATAAATGCGCGTAACAGGAAAGTGTTACCATCCTCATCACAGAAACTCATGTCTGCCACATGCGTATAGTAAGAGAACATATGGCAAGAAGAAATGAAGGAGAGGCCGAAAAAAAAAATTACAGAAAACACGGCGCATTTTGCATATGCATCAACAAACTCTGCGTTCAGTGAACGCATGGATGGTTGCGAAACAGTTCGAACCTTCGCTTAAACAGCTGTCCTCTCTTCGTGTCCTGCATATTTGATGTTAGCCCGTTATCAAACCTATACAGCGTCAGAGTCGTAAACACGAAGTCGGTTCTAATCCTTTTACAATTCCTGCTTTCAACACGCTGATTGCGTCTGCTCTTCGTATCTTTCTACGAAGACTAGTGGGAGTACTGATGACAACTGCCTTGATTGTGACTCCAGAGGGCCGTTTACTCGTTGCGGACGTTTGCCTTCGTTGCGTTCACTATCTCGTGGTGCTCCAAACGTGGACATTGCCGTGCGAAAGTTTATTGCACGCGCCATGCTCTTACGTCAGAGGCATTAAACTATATTCCGGGTAATCTAGCTGCGTCTACGGGGTCTGCACCGACGTCGGTGTGTATACAGTCGCCATTACTTTGTCCATAGAGCACAGTGGAAACGGCACGTTATCTATAGATCGTCTTATCTCCGGCAGTCCTGTGGAAGTTGCGAATAGGACAACAACGTGACGCACACGACTTCATCTGAATTATCCCACTATAAGTTGTCGTTATGTCGTAGCAAGCAATAATAAAAAAAAACAGTTGCCACTGTGTCGCAATAGCTACGGATTTATGATTTCTGCTTTCTTGAATTGAAGAAAGCATAAATCATGATTTATGCTTTCTGGCCACGGAGGTCTCTCAATCGAATCGCAGCCGCAACGCGGTCGAATTCCGAACGTGATTTGTCAAAAAAAAAAAAAACGCTCTTAAACTTGCACTTACCGTTAAACGCCATTAATTTGACCTGCACGGAAAAAAAATTATTGCTTGGAGCCTGCGACGGCGTCCCTCATATACAGACAAACGCGCAGATACTGGACTTTAAACTAGGGCCAGCATTCGCAAGAAATGTTCTCACGATAGAACTGCTCGTAAGAACAGAATTAAGCCAGGCAATGGTGAAGTTCGAGCCCTTACGAACGGGAAGCTTTGCAAAATTGGCCCTTCGGGCCGAATTCGCAATTGTTCTTGTTCGCAAGTGATCTTTGCGACTGGCCGACTGCCTTCGCTAATGTGTCCAGCATCTAGATTGTCTGAACTTAGCTCTTACGAACAATTCTGGCGCTAGCTTCTTGCGAAAATGAGTCCGGTAGTTTTTATATAGGGAGGATCAGGCTCAAATATGGGAAGGCAAATTTCCGCGTTGCGTTATATTCTGAAGCCCCCTCCAGTTTCGATTTCGTATTATAGGTCATTTCTGTGCCACATGTTCATTTTAATTTTAAAACTGTACCAAAGATCGGAAAAGGTTTCGAGCACCTTGGTCGGTCGCCCGCAGTGCTTTTTTTTTTTTTTTTGCAAACAACGTCCACGGTCAACGGTCAATCTACACGGTATACATACAGAAGACGTCGGCCACCGCTCGGCGTGGTCCCTCACACAGGATCGCGTGAGAGCACCGACTTATGCTTCACACCTGCCACGAGCTCCACGGGAGATCACGGCAGGAGAGCATCTACACAGTCCCAGATGCAAATAAAGAGAAGACTATAAAAGAAGCGACCGAAGAGGTCCCGGGGCGTGTCTGCGGAGAGGAGGATGCTGATGTAGGCAGCAGGAACAACTCCATTCCCAGCGAGGAAGACGCGTGCATCTGCGTACACAGGGGGACGAAGAAGACGCTGACGTGCCGTAGTCCGTCAGCGCGGGCCCGCTTCCGCTGGGTTCATTACCGGCGCAGTGCCAACGGCAAACACGGCCGGCGATTAGGGGCGGTTGTTTGCCCTCCGAAGCTTCTTGTTCTTCTATATGCTGTATGCTGCTGCTCGAGAGACACAACAAGCTGCCCCGTAAGGCGCACGGCATCTGCTCAGCGTCAACGTCGTGACTGCAACCTTGAAAAAAAAAAAAAAGAAGGCGCGGATACGTGCCCGATGCTCGGCTGTGGATTCTCCCGGAGGTTGCGTGCATGCAGGGACGTTTTATAAGCAAGCGGACGTCTTATAAGCTCATTGCTGCGCCGGGGGTCTTGATTGCGGGTTATGGCATACGCACCCGACTTCTTCTAAGGCACCTTTTTTTTTTTTTTTTCTTGTCCGTGTACTCGGCTTGCCCGAAGTTTATCCTGTGATTCGCTCTTGATCTAACAAGGGGTGCATCTGAAAGCAACGTTTCAACTAGGAAACCTGTCTTTGTCAGGGCCACTGTTGGCCACTGTTGAGCTATTCGCCTCCATCTTCCTGTGAACCTCTGTGTTGTTTGAATTTATACTTTGATTTCATGTGGCGTATAACCGAAATTTACACGAAAAAGCGTGCAAAGTGTGTGAATCACTAAATCGTTTAAGCTTATGCAACTTCGAGCGTGGGCAGACCATGCATGTGGGGCTACTGATTCCGTAGGACTGCCGAGAATTCGCAAACCTGTACCGTGCCCATCATGGGACTTATGCGTTCAGCTATCAAGAAAAGCAGCGCAATTGGGAGTAAATGGACTATCTATTTTGACGTTTCGTTGCTTCTGGGTCCTGCATGTGAGTGCGTATACGCAGATGAAATCTAGTTGATTGCCAGCCAACACAACAAGCACACGGGCACTTTTCAAGCAAGCGAAGGAGTACAAATTCAACGAGTTCAAACATTCATTCAACGAGCGATTCGATTGACGTATGGTACTGTGACACCTAATTTGTATCACATACGCTCTTCAGCACCTACCGCCTCATGTGTCAGCTGTCATGCGAAAAGTTGATCGATCGCTTCAAGCATCGCTTACTGTTTAGAGTGCATGTTACCGATGATGGATTTGGTTGTCGCATTTATATAGAACTAGTGGGATGTGATGTAGTTGCGAAAGTGTGGGACTGCTTCGCAGGCGCAGCTGAGTCTGTTCACCGCAATAGTTAGACTGACGTAACGCCTTGAAACTAAATTCACTTCCTGTGCCTGCTCCGGAGGTAAAATTTGAATGAGTTCCTTCCGGTATTACCGTTATTACCGGTATTAGTGATTATCAATGTTGGGATGCGCCCGCTGTGGTCGGCCGAGCCTACCCTTACAAGAGTCGTTATACGATTTGTAGTTCCGTCGCGCTTCCATTGAAATTCTTCTTCTTTTTTTTAATGTATTATTTATTCTGTCGATTCTGTTGAAGTACACTTGAATGTCGTGTCTGATTCTTACAACGACGTAGCATTCCCGAGCTCACGGAATCGGGTCGTGGGATTGGATCGGATGCGGGACGGGGTCGCCACAGCACTGATACACTGATTTCTGATACGAATCAGAACGATGTCATTGTGCGCCGCTGCATGTCTACATCGGTGAACATAAAGCAAAACGTTTCCGATGGGACACCGCGTGGAACAGGATGTCAATTATGACATCCTGCTGTGCACCGTTTCGAAGCATGATACAGGATTCGTAATATATATATATATATATATATATATATATATATATATATATATATATATATATACGTGTGTGCGTAGTGTTATCGAATAATTGTCCTGTACTGAGATTTTACGAATCCTGTGTCATGCTTCGAAACGGTGCACAGGACGTCATAATTGACATCCTGTGCAATTATATATACTATATATACCTCCTTTGTACGCTGCACTTTTTTGACGCCTATTCGTTCCTAATAGAGATGGCCAACAGTGCGGCGTGCAATTTGTGCGGGTGCGACGAGACTCTAGAGCACCTTCTGTGTCACTGCCCATCCTTTGACACTCAGCCTATTAGATAACAGAACGCGCTCGGAAGAAAAGATGCTTGGACCATGGCCTATGCACTCTTGCATGCAAAAGGCCACAAAAGCCCTTCTCCAGTTGGTGAAGGATATACTCGATTATACGAACGCTTGTGACAGCGGAGATTTTTCTCTGACTGACTCTTATTTTTCTTTTCTCTCCTTATCAATTCTTCCCCTTTGCCCCTCCCTAAGTGTAGGGTAGCCAACCGGGCACGTCCTTGGTTAACCTCCCGACCTTTGCCTCTTCGTTTCTCTCTCTCTCTCGTAGTACCATAGCGAGCTGCACGGAGATCGGCGCTTGCATGACTGTCAAGACAGCGATCAGGCAGGAAGCTCAAGCGGGGGCTTTGTGCCCAAGGCATCAGCGATTCTAATGCGGGTGCAAGGCAGCACTCTATATAAGCGAAGCGTGTCAGGGGGAGAAACAAAGATATAATCGAGCGGGGAAAAAAAAAAGGGTACGGGCAGAGGAAGATCTCGGTGGTGCTACCGCGGGCGCTGTTCCGTCATTAGCCTCGGGTTCAGGCGCCGCGCCAAATGACCGTGGAGTCTCACGCGATGGCACCGCGACACGACACCTCTGCAGCATTATAGGAGCCTGGCTTCAAGGAGCCAGCAACTGTCGCGCGCGGGAAGATGTGGCGCCTGCACGAGCACCTCCTGCCGGGGACCTGTCGTCGTATCTCCCGCACGATCCTCTGCTCGCGCGCTTTTGCCTGTCTTATTTTCGTTTGTTTGTTCGCGTAAGACGATGTTATTTGCTTTTGTTGAACGCGTCTGACATAGAATGATGTCCGCGCGGATATATGCGAGCGCCGTCGTCCAAGGTGCACGGCGTGCGGAGGTTCTCTCGGTGGGGCCTCCTCTATGGGAGCTCGATAGAAAAGCGCTGTCCCGGACCACGTGACACGCACTCCGCTCCAGCAGGAGGCGGAAGGGGACAACGTGCAAACGTAAACTGATGCAGTGAAGACGGGAAAATGAAGAGGAAGCTCATGAACTACGTGGGAAAAGACATTAGGATACGCGTTAGAAAAAAATAATAATAACGCGCTCGTTCACAATCACCAAAGACACCACAGGAGAGCTATATTAGTATGTGCTGCAGGAATGTATAGCGCCGCTGTATAAGAATGCGACGCAGAACAGCGAATTTTTTTACACTGTGTATAGACGTCGTTGCGTAGTAAGCATGCATATGACGAGCCTGATAGCGATGTAATCGAAATTAAACGTTTACGCAAGAAGGCCGTTTTCTACGTGTTCACATTTCAGGCTTGAGTCAACACGGCACGAGCATGCAGGGGTGTCCTTAAAGCAAATTTGGCGTTCTCTCTCTCTCTCTCTCTCTCTCTCTATATATATATATATATATATATATATATATATATATTACGAAACCGGAAGCGCGAACTAGCTCCCTCTATACCTATACTCTGGCTCCAGCTCATATGTTTCAGGTCACACGTGCGCAAATGTTCACGGGACGTCGTGTTTCTTACCCGCACACAATTCTTTTTCTTCATTAGATAATCGGCGCAAGATGGGTATTAAGACGTCGTATGCTGTGGACCCTTTTCTTTTTAGCCCCGTTCAATGCGGAACTCGGAACTCTATAAAGCGCACGGAAAGCTGCGCATATAGTCTGCTGCTTGCGTGTGTATGTGAGAATCGTATAATAGTTGGCTGCGAGCTAATGCTGTACAGGGGCATATACATTGAGCGAATATACTTCCTGGGTTCGTCTGATCATGAATGTGTCGTCGGTATAGCTAGCCGTATATTGCATTTCTTGAATGGTTTCGTTCGTCTGATGATAACTCGTATTCTTATACGCACTTTCGTTTCTTTATCGCAGATAACCCAGCTGAAGATCGACAACAACCCGTTCGCCAAGGGATTTCGGGACACTGGCGCCGGCAAGCGGGAGAAGAAGTGAGTGTCGCGTCGGCCCTCTTAATATGTATATATATATATATATATATATATATATATATATATATATATATATATATTAGTCCGCGCTCTATGGAAAGTCTATTAGGTGCTTTGCTTTAAGGTCTACAAGTTTTAGACAGCCTGCAGGTAGTCTATAGTTACTAGGTTGTCTACACTCTATAGTTAACGTTCTCATAATAGCAGAGCTAAATAAAGCGCACTACCGGTAACGCTCGCCAAGATTCCGCGACCGCACTAACGGCGCAGTTTGAAACCTACATTGAGATTATGTCAAGGAGTCACTGTAAGCCATATAACTTCATAAAGTCCCGTTCATGCTTCCTTTGAACTTAGCTCATTCATCTTTGCCATAGTCTTCATGGTTCGGTTCCTTTTTCATTGTCTTTGTCGCTTACACATCCGGACTCGCCAACAACTCCAATAAAACGAAGTGGCCGCGATGGTTCGACGGCAGAGAGACGTGTGTACGCATGGCGGGGTTCGTATAACGGCAATTATTCCTCTGCGCTTAAGCTGGGAGTTTGTCATTGTAGCGAAAGTCACGTAATAACAAACCGCGCGCTTTTTTTTTTTTTTCGGACTCCATTTGCACCGCGTGACCCTCGGTTTCCCTGCGGTCGTTAATAGGGATCGAGGCGCAGTGCGTCAGCATTTTACTCGGTGACCCGTTACGCGCAGCACGCTCGCTTCTCCGCGGAAGCATGCAATAATGCGCATGCGCGTTTGCCGTCGAATTTCGTACCCTCAGTTTAGAAGCTGGTGCTGAATGCTTAGTTGCATTTGATTTGATTGTGTCGTTGTACTGTCGTTATACATACACTTTTCTTTCGAGCTATCAGTCAGTATCGACCCACCGCGTACCTGCGTGCGGAATAATGGCGTTGATACGCGCAATGAAGGCGACCAGTGTATACTGTGACTCAGCCCTTTTTGCTATAGTATCCGGTACACTTCACACCTGGCTACTGTTCCTCCAGCTACTGCTCTAAATGATGTTCACAGCCCATAAACAATTAAGCTTTCGGTCGCTTCAAACCAAACAACGTAAAACCGCTGAAGCAGTAAGACAGCTTCGGCATAAATGCTATACTTTCTGTAACTGTTTGCATGAGGTGTGAGTGCGCGCGTGCGTGCGTGTCTGTGTTTAGGGGAGGGGAGGGGGGGGGGGGAGGAGGGCAACGACAGACTTGAAGTGAAATATATGCCACAGCATTCTGAATGTCTGTGGGCACAGCGGCGCATGCGCACCGAGCTCGGATTGGTCGCATTTGCGCACTTATTGCCGATGACGTCCGCAACGCGGCACATTTTAACGAACGTCGCTTGCGGCGTCGTGGGCGGTTCCATTTTTCCACGCCCTATCGCGCTCGCGCGGGCTTCCTTCCGCCGAAGAGCGGCGCCTGTTATCGCATATGCATACAGCTCTCGCGCCCTTCAGGAGACGTACCGCTTATATATATATATATATATATATATATATATATATATATATATATATATATATATATATATAAAGCACGACGGGCTCGTGTGTCACCTTGCGCGCGATAGGTCGTGCATCGGCATTCGTTTCGACAGTCGTCGCTAAACGATTCGTCGCCCGTTTCGACACGCGCCGTCGCTGCATGTATACATATATGACACCGCGCAATCGGCTCGTTGGCTCGCCTGTACTGCAACTATAATGGCGCCAGAGAGAGAAAGCAAGAAAGAGAGAGAGAACTTCGGCAGAACTGTCGCGCCGTTTAAGCTCGCTCCCTGATCACGTTCTGTCGCAGCGGTCTATGCGTATACGCGCGACGCATGTCATGTAATATACGCCGCGCTCGGCACCTCTGCGCACGACGCGTGCGGCGCCGCGCCGTTGCAGGATCGTCGTGAATATGCGATCAGATGCGCACGCAATGCCCACGATTCCCGTTGGCGCCCGTAGCGAGCAACGCCGGCATACACCGACCGCGCCCATTAGCTTTAAAAGGGATCCCGACGCGTCGTTAATTAGCTAGCGCCGGTATGTACATGCACTTCGTTACGTACGAGTCTCACGTATATTCATTACGAGCTGTTAACGTCTGCGCGTAGGCGTATATTCCGAGCACTGCGCGCGCATGCACGGGTGTATAGTAGGATATATAGGCCGTTCTGTCTCCGCTGGCGCGCAGGGGGCGGCGGCGGCCGTTATTGAAATCGCGCCTAGCTCCACCTCGCGGCTTCCTGCCGCTCGCGCGGGTCGTTATTCTTCGCCTTGTTCTACAACGTTGCTTCCGCGATCTGGTTCTGGCAGATTTCTTTTTTTTTTCTTCTTCTGCTTCTCTTCGCGTCTTCGCGTATACTTTAAAGCACTCGCGCGTCGCTTTGGCGAGCACTAAACTATATATGCTTGCGGAACCTTATAACCCGCGTACCGTTAATCAACACCCAACCTCCCCTTCCGCGAACTGCGGGGTCGTTCGTTCTGCTGCGGGACGCCCATAACGGCGCCGACGTGCTAGGCTTGCCTCATTCGTGGCGTTTATACAGTTGCTTCGCTTCCACGCATTATGCGCCGACGTAGGCACATTATCGCCGTGGCGCTTCCCGACCATTCGTGCTGTATACTGAGCTTACGCAGTGCGACTTTAAAAGACGGGCGGATAGTGACCCCGTTATACTTTCAAGCGTTTGAAGAAGCATGCGCAGAAATGCTGCGGTAACGTAAGAAAAGTATATCGGAAGTTTCGGCCCATGAAGAAGCAAAAACTTCATGGCCTGAATTCATAAGGCTTTTCGCTCGTAAGTGATTTTGGATGTTGACCGGTCACTTTTCCTAACGATATGGCCAGCTTCAGGATTAGCTGTATTTGGCTCTTTACAACCAATTCTAGCGTAGGAACCTTTTGCGGATACGAGCCCCCCATGTGTTCGATACAAACGGCAACTTTCACGCGGGCCGACAGGTTGGCCAGCGTTGTCTACTATATACAAACAACGGCGAGCTGTCACCATTTCCGTCACAGTGAAGCAGCAGTTGTTAGGATCACTGACAAGGACATGTTCTTGTTTTTCCGTGCCACAGCGCCTCCTATACAATACTCAGTTTACGGGCAAGCGTTAACCAGGTTGTTTGCTGTATAGTGTGACAAGCCTTACCGATTGCTCTCGTCCCCGTCATGGCCCACTTGACGTCACAAGAGTAAAGCATCTGCAGATCCCACTACTGTTTCTTTTTATGTACTCGTTTATAACTCCCGTCCACCCTGTTAATGGCGATATGCTGCCCCGCAATTCGCACGTGCCTTACGCCGCAGTCATCCTGCTTGACGAACGCAGCGTACTTTCTCCCCCCCCCTCCCCCTCTAATAGGCAGGATCGTTAGTATACTTCTAAGCCGGCACACGAACCCTTTTAATAAATGTAAAGCTAGCTTTCCCGCGAGACGGTCTGCCAAGCTAATGACGGTGGAGTCATTTTTTTGCAGTCAACGCGTACGAACGCAGTTGCGCTTCCCTCATGATAGGGAAAACGTAGACCCGGTTCTCGTGACGCACGAAACCGCTAGCGAGATACAAGCCGCAGCATGTGCAGCTATATATCACTTCGCCTTCGTTTTGAAACCGCGACCGGCAGTGCTACCGTTAGTTGGGGCAAATGTGTAATGCAGAGAAGCGAGCTTGCGAATTGTCTGCGTTAGCGCACACAACTTCGCGGGACCCTCTCTTCAGAACGCGAGAGAACGTTTATATACGGTTATAGACGGGGAGTTGCCGTACAGTATATACGCCCTGGAGGTCCCCACCGTAACCGCTCGATCTGGTATATAACGAGGCGCGGCTTGCTATATAAACCCTTTTAGACGACTATTAGGCGCGCTCCGACGCATCGTACGTCAAGTAGTGCCAGAATTGATGGAGCTAGCGTGAGCGAGCGTTTGATAGCGTATAAGTTACCGCTCTTGTTCACGCACCGCCCGCTTTCGTTGTTCTTTTTTTTTTTTTTTTCGCGCTCCATTGTTCTCCAAGTCTAGCGCTCGTAAGCCGTCATCACGTCGTCGCTCAAACCATCAGCGCGCGTAGGCGGCGTATGTTCGTACACGCGTTCTTCAAAGGGCTGGCTCCCTAACCCAACATACATATATGTACATGCACGCCCCATGCACATAGCTTTTTTCTGCGTTCCCTGCATCGGTTTTTCTTGCTTCTTACTCTCTCGCTACGGTAATGCGTGGTTCTATTAATAAGCGGTCTGGTTTGGGGGCTGCATGCCGCGTCACGTTCGCGGGGCTTCGCTGGTGGCCTTTCCTCCGAGCGCGTGCGAGCCCGGCGTCTCGACTCGGAGCTATAAAACCGACGCACGCCTGTCTTCGCCGTCGTTCATGACTCAAAGGGGTAACCATTAACGAGGGCGTTCCCATGGAAATGAGGTTTATATAAGTAAATGCTGGTGCCCCGACGAGCGGTTCTTTCTTTCTTTCTTTCTTTCTTTCTTCTTTCTTTCTTTCTTTCTTTCTTTCTTTCTTTCTTTCTTTATATTCGTGTTTCCGAGTGCCCATTGACTTCCTCAACTGCGCGCGCGCGTAAGGCGAAATCGAAAAGCAAGCGCTTTTAACGATCATTGTTAATGCCGCCGCCTCCTCAGGCCCTGCATTTCGGTTCTGCGATAAATGGGTCGCTGTGTAGAGATTGAAGTAGGCAAATGACTGGACTATATACTCGCGTCTTGGTCTGTTTGAGAGCCAAAAGCGAAACGAAACACCCGAGAAATGTCTGTGGATTTTCGGAGAAGTTTCTTCTAAGGTGTGTCTGTACACACTCGATCGTGTGCGCAAAATTGTTTAGGCCATTGCTGGAATTCGAAAGGCGTATTCGCACACGTTACAAAGGCTTCACTCGGTAATCAGCAGGCTTTCACTGAAGCAGATATGGAAATCTGAAATAACTAAGAGGAAGGAAGGGCATGCAATATAAATAAATTATATTTTTTAATAGTGTGCGTGGGATATACAGAGCCGAATCAATCACGTTCGGCATTATAGTGAAGATGAGCAAATTACTACTCGCCTGCATGGCAGCTGCAGAATGTCGCTTTCTTTTTAATTGGGCAACGCGAGCACTGTAAAATAATAATAATAATAATAATAATAATAATAATAATAATAATAATAATAATAATAATAATAATAATAATAAACCTGACTACGCGCGGTTTGATAAATCTGGCACATGTGGCAAACGGCGACACCGTTCCATTTTGTGCCCCTCTACATAGCGCCGGACAGCAGATTTATTTACTTACTCGGATTAAATTGGAAAACGTTCTCAACGTTCTTCGACGGTCCCTGTGAAACAGCACATCACTACGCGTTTACTTTTAACCATTGCTTTTAGTTGGCGCCTGCCCGAATCATTGTCATGTAAATAAGATGACCTTGCACTCGAATGAAGATAAGATAACGTGGGACGAAGACACACCACAGTTCAGCACTTAAACCACACAGTGTACTTGAAACGTTGCAAGCGCCACTTTTTTTTTTTTTTTTTTTTTTTGTAATGGGTTCTCTCTATAAGTAGCAGTGTGACTCACTTGTTTTCGACGCGCAGCTTTAGCATGCACGGATTATAAAATGCGTTGTTTGACTTATAGAGCACCGGAAGTGTTCAAGTCACTGAAATCTTCTTTGACGTGCATTGACCTTCCCAAAGGTGGCAACTCGAGAATCCTATTCGACGCCATTAATGAAGGTGCCGTCATTTGCCCGCTCGTACCGATAAGATCAGTTTCCCATCGATCCGCCCATGTCCAGACTATATAATATAGAGTTCTTGAAACCTCCCTCGATTTCGCGTGTCTTCGTGTCAATTTCTGTTTTCCTTCCTGGTCGATGTTGCTCTGGTCCCATGCAATTAGTGTGTGCTGCATACATGGCAAGGAAAGATTCAAATCGTGTCCAATGATGACGTCAGCTCCGTTTCAGATTCTGGATGGAAGTTGCTCGGCGGCTTAACCAAAACATATATATATATATATATATATATATATATATATATATATATATATATATATATATACTACTGAGCGACTGATTATTATTATTATTATTATTATTATTATTATTATTATTATTATTATTATTATTATTATTATTATTATTAATACCTCAGTGAAACGTTCCGTATGTCATTTCAGTAATTCCGTATGCGTTTCGTGTGATTCTTTCTTACGGATTGTTATATGGATTCTGTACGAATTCCGTACAACTTCCATAAGAATCATGCGGAAAATATATGGAATTATTGGACTGCATACGGAACGTTTCAGTAGGGTACTACTACTACTACTACTACTACTACTACTATAACACGTATCGCTGTCTCAAGCGAAACGCGCGCGTTGTTTGCACGGCCAGTGGCTATAGGAAGACCCCCGCCGGGTTCGCTCTTGTGCTTCGTCGCAGGAGACAGGCGATGCTACTGCAGCAGGCGCCATCTTCCCTGCACGGCGGTTCCCAGGGCTCGTCGATGGGCGGCCGCCTGTCGGCCACCAACCACCACCACACGGCGCTGGTGTCCGGCCAGGAGGACTCGAGCGACGACGACGACAAGCTGGACGTCGGGGAGGCGTCGGACCTCAGGCCGGACGGCGTGCTCGGTGCCAGCCCCGGTCGTGACTCCGGTACGGAATCTCTCTCGTAAACGATGCGCACATTCGCTGCTTGCACAAACGTTTGCGTCTGGCATGCCCATAGCTTGCGAAATGCGCTTGAGTATGTAGCCGATCTGGAAGCCGATCCTCCGAGCGCACTCTTTTGGGCGTGCAAGTATGCGTGCCGACACTCTGTATTAGTCGTTATGATTTCAAGAAAGCATATGTATACGTAAACAATCGGTGTAGTTATAAAGGAAGAATGCTATATGCTTCGGCACAATATAGCTGCCGTATATACTACAACGTCCCATGCTGTATCTCGGACACAAAGTCAGACAGCGGAAGCAGTGGCGTGCTACAACAGTGATGGCGCTACATTGCTGGGATAGCTGCTCAAGTCGCATTCATGAGTATATAAACGCAAATCGCATTTTTATTCTATTCCTATAGTATATACCGTCGTGATTGATGGAGCTAACGTCTTCAAGCGTTGTTTGAGTGTAATTAGTGTGATATATAACACCACCGCGGAATAGCGAGGCTTTTCTTTTCGTGATCCTAATTCCATCACCATGCACGTCACTCGCAGAAGACCGGCGCGACGACCGGCTCGACGGCCGCTCACCCCTCAGCAGCACCGGCTCGATCGACCTCCACGACCGAGGAGGCGGCAAGCTGTCTTCGAGCGCCGTGGCGGCCTCGGGACTCCCGCAGCCGTCGCCCTTGCTGCCGTACTTCTACCCGCCATCGTTGTACCCGCCGGGGCTGACCCTGCCGCAGCTGTTCTTCCCGGGCGCGGCCGCAGCAGCCGCAGCGGCGGCCGCGGCAGCCGCCGCTGGCCTGCCGACGTCGCCCGGTGCGGCAGCCACCCCCGCCGCCCTCTCCTTTCTCATGGCGGCCAACCACCCGCTGCTGAACCCGGCCGGCTACTCCGAGGTAGCCGCCAGGCTGAAGCAGCACCGCTTCTCGCCCTACGCCATGCCGGGCAGCCCCTTCGGGGCGTCGTCGCAGCAGTCTCCGTTCCGGTTCCGACCTGGCTTCCTCGACGAAGACGGCTCCCCGCCGCCGCCGCCGCGGTCGCCGCTCGAGACGGCCTTCCCGAGACAACACCAGCGGCACCCGACGCCTCCTTCGTCGACCACTCCGCCCCCTCTGATACCGGACTGCGGAGCGTCGTCCGCCGCTCCCTCGTGCTCGAGCAAGCCCGGTACGCCCGCCAACTCGGACGACGGCTGCAATTCGTCCTCGGAGGGTTCGTCCTGCAGGAGCACCTCCGGCGGGTTCGCCTCCGGTGTCTCGCTGGCTGCTGCGTCGGCGTCGACGAGGAAGCGCGCTTCGTCCCCGCTCTCTTCGTCACGGTCGACGACCTCGAACGATCTGAGGAGCATCGAGAACATTGTGAACGGACTCGAGCAGCGTCGCAGAGACTCGATGGCCGCCGCGGCCGCGGCGGCCATAGCGGCCGCGCAGCAGGACAGCAAGGCCGGCTGCTAGTATATACAGATGGTGTGCAATGTGTGTTGCGTTTGAGACGCTCTCTTTTACGCGAACTGTGCCGCTATCTCCGTGTCACGGTGGCTTCGTGGAGCAATCCTGGACATTTTCCGGTTTAGGTCTTGTCGTTACATCCTGGTGAATCCTCTACTGCGTGGATGTCGCTCGCTTGATCTGTTTGTTGGTGCGGCGACGCGAGCAAACGTTCTTGGACGCTGCTTTACGACAGTGCAGGGGCGGTAGAAGATATTTTTATGCCGGAAGGCAGAAGAAAAAAAAATAGAAGGAATACAGGGAAGTTCATGATGCATGGCAAGGCGTGTCCACGTGCTGTATGGCAATGGGATTCGTCAAACAAAATGTAAGCAAAGCAACCGTGTGCCCCCAGGCTTCCTCTTTTGCCCCACCCTTTTTCCCCAGTGTCACGGCAACCATGTTCGCATTGTGCTACCTTCAGCGAGGTATCAGTGATCTTGATCTGTTGTCGATCAGAACGCTCGGCTATCAGATACGAATGAAAGTCATTAGGATTATCCATATAGCTTCTCCATGGAACTAAGTTTTATCAAATGAAGCTTACTGCTGCGCACACGCAAGCTTGTGTGCAGAGTGCTTCGCGAAGCCACTGGGACAGAGTGTGGGAGCGTATACACCGTTCGCATCTGCAGGATGTTCTTGGAATGTCCTACTTGTGTGTATGTGCGCGTATGTACATGTCTATGTGCGTATGGTTCGTGCGTGAAGACGCAGGTTCGCAAGCATCGACGGACCGCAAAGCTTTGCTGGTCAAACTTTCTGCCCGTGTGCCGACGATGTGTGTGAACTGCCGCTGTGGACCGATGTCTCGGGACGAATTTATGTGCTGTATACGTGAACGTCATTCGTACGTGTGTGCCCTGTGCGTTACTTTTTTTTTTTCGGCGGCTGTTTCAACTGCTGGGAGCGCTTGTCATCTCTCAGCTCTGCTACGAAGGGAACGTATGTATACGTAATTCTTGAATGTAACGATGATGGACTCGAGTGCAGTGCGAAACTTGCCTTAACAAGGTTTTGTTTACGAAACCCGCGTGGTGAACGCAAACGGATTTGTAGTGAGCGCGCTAATAGAAGCTTCATTTGTTTACTCGCTTGTCGTGTCGGAGTTGGCAGGCTTGCTGACCTTGTGTTACCGGGATAGCACAGAGCATTTCAGCGTGCAGCTGAAGTTGGTTGACGTTAAGCATGTTTAAGAGGCTAAAATGCCATGCCGGCTTGCGTGGACAACAATTCCAGTGACGGAAAGAATGACTGATAGTTCGTTGCATTCCCCTCGTGGCAAGAATTCAGTGTTGTCCTCACGACCAAACTAACGCCAAATGTATTTTCTCGGTGAAAATTGTGAAAGAAAGCGATATGTCTTCGTTTAAAACTCAGAAACCATTCTTCTACCCTTCGTGAACTCGTACCTCAAGGAAGAAACCAGCGGTTGAAGTGGTTCGATGCAATATTGCACCGTGATTTATAAAAAAAGGGAGGGCCTTGGAGAGTAATCAGAAAGAAGTTGTAGCCATTTTGTACGCGACCCGTCTGTTTCGGTTGGCACTCGCATCGCCTAAATTCAAGAGAGCGGACTCATTAGCTATAGAGTCATTGTATTTCGACGTGCAATGACGTCCTTTTTCTTTCTCTCTTATCTAAAAAAAAAATCCGAAATATCGTCAAGTTGTTACGCGAAGCAGGTTGCGTGACCACCCATGCGTATGTAGGCGAGTCACCTCGAAGGATGCGCACTAATTTCTGAACAAAAAGCCCTTGGCGAATGGTTAAGGCTTTGTCCTGCAGGTCGCGACGCTGTTTCCCGTCTCAAACGTATATTTTATTTTTTTATTTTATTTTCTTGTCTCCCGACAGCGTTGCAATTCAGCGAAACAACGGCGGAGTACGTGAGGCCTGCAATATGCGTTTTATGTAACGATTACAACGGCAGTGTCATCAGTATTGATGTAATTCTTCTCCCACAGCCGATGTCTTGAGAGAATTTAAGAAGGAACCATGGGCACGCCGCCAATAGTTGATATGTACATAAATATAAGTATATATATAGTATAAATATATAAATATGTATACAGATGACACAAAACAACTGCAATATCTGTGCATATGCTACAGCTGCATGTGACGCTAGGAACTCGCCCGGCCATGTTGTGTGCATTTTACAACTCTCCCCCACCGCGTTCTTTTTCTTTGCTTCTTTTACTCTTTTTGTCTTTGAAGGGATCCCAAGATTACAGGAATGAGAGCTAGTTTTTAAACTTGCTGCGCAAACTCGTCTGTCTCTTTAACTTAATACAATTACCTATGCGCCAAGCGCACTGACGTAAGCTTCGCGTAGCGAGAGTGTTACGTATTATATTTATTCCCCCAAGTTTCGCCAATCTGAAACAGCATGCGCACGGCTACGGTTGGTACTCAGATGCAGCAGTATAGTGTTTACGAAACTTCTGCTGTTTCGCGTCAGCAGACCTTGCTTGTTTGGTCTTGAATGCCTACTCGACTCTGGACACTTTAAACCGTGTATATACATTTAAAGAGATGTCGTTTCGTTCATCACGTGATGCAAGCCACAAACCATGTTTTTTTTTCTTCTTTTTGAAAAAGCCCTGAGTAAATTTGACTGCGCACGGCATCGCCAAAACTGCAATAAAGCTGTGCAGCAGAAACGAACGAGCTCGATGCAAACGTGCGCTCACTTGTCGATTCTTATGCAGTGTATACGCAGCGATCACTGAATTTTGTTCGCGTGGCACGTGAGTCGTGTATTCATCCGCGCCTGAAATTGTGGTCTCGCCTGACGCCTGGCACCATCTGCAGTTTTTGTATTGCTGCGGGATATAGGTATATGTATTGCGCGGCTGTAAAGACCAAGATAGTATGTATAGGAATGGTAAAAACCTTGAAACTGATTTCCGTAGGCCTTGTTCGAAAAACGACGGGTGAGAATGCGCGCTCAGGTGTAGCTTTCAGCATTGAACGCCGATTTGTGTCTTACCAAAGACGGTTCCTTGACTTCGAGAGATCGGAGACATCACAATTTTGATTGCGTTTTCTATACCTTCTTATATGCATTGCGCTTCCACTGACTGATTGCAAATGACAACAAAAACTCGTGAAGCGTGTGATAATTATTTATGGACTCGTTTTTGCGTTTCTGATCTGGCAAGCTTACTTACGAATTCGATACAAGCCTCCGCCCACAAAACCGCACTACACCGCCCCTCTGTGCCCCCGCGCTCCAAAACATAGTTCCTATGAGTCGGCGACATTGATCGAAGTATGTGCCTCCACCGTGACGTCACCCAAATGAGCGAATGCAATTGGCGGGAACATCTACACAAATTTTCCTTGTTTCGAAAAGGCGGTGCATTCTTAGAATTCAACTTATCACCAATTACTGTGCAATCGATGGCAACGTGACGTCACGAAGTGGGTATGCTAAACACTATGACGCCAACAAAATCGACGTGACGCACTCACTATAGAGGCTCGGTGGAGAAGAAAGACAACGATCGAGCAGTGCGAAAGATCAGTGCTTTGCAAGACTGCGTAATCGACGCTGTTTTCCGAACTGACTTACAGACAACAGACAACAACGCTAGAACGAATAAACGTAGACAGAGCATAACTTACAACTTTATTCTTACAACACTATATAGCATGCGCACACACACACACACACACACACACACACACACACACACACACACACACACACACACACACACACACACACACACACACACACACACACACACACACATATATATATATATATATATATGTATATATATATATATATATATATTCATGTCCTTGTCAAGAATAAGACCAACCAAATCTGCCCTACCAAACAACTACGACCCGTGTGACACGTGACAAAGAACATTGAAACCAACATCACGTGGTACACCCGACTCGTGACCGTGACCTGTCGGTCCACATATGAGAGAAAGAGAGAAAGAGCTTTCTTTCCCGTTAAGGTCGCCTGTATAGGGTGTAGTGATGTTGGTTTCACCGTTCGTCGTCCCGTATCGCTGTTTATTCTTTGCGTCTGTTCGATTTGTTGGTTTTTGCATTGGCAAGGTTGTTGCACGCTTGTGAATAAAGTTGGAAGACAGCGCTCAGTGTATAGGTTTCTTCGTTCCAGGGCTTTTGTTAGATGCCACGTTGAAAGCCTGCCATAGATATCGTGCTAACTTTTAAATTATTGTTGCTGATCAGCAGTGAAGCGACCTCTGACGAAAGCTAGAATTCTGATGTCTCCGCTCCTTTGTTCCTTTCTCGTGCATTTATTTTTGCTCTGTATGTGTGAGTACGCACTTCCACGTGTGTTCGTGTCACTGTGTGAGCGCGTGCAAATCCAGGAAGTGAAAAACAACAACAACATTGTTATGGCTCGCGCTCGCCTCCATTGCTCTAGGAGAAATCCGCATCGCTGTACATAAATCCACCTGCATGCGCTATTGTTCAAATAGGAGCGAGAAAGGGACAAAACACTTCTGGACGAACGGGGTGATGCGTGTATGAACAATAAAATGAACTACGACTGTATAATGAAAACAAAGAACGACTCCACTTGTCTGCTTATTTGCTTTCGCCTTTCTCTCAATCTGCCTTGCTCTTCGGAGCTACGACGTTTCGCCCTGCGTGCGACGAACACGCCATGGTGCACAATGGGCATTCGCAAAAGTAATTTACGTGGATTTTAATATGTAGTGAAGCTAAGAAGACTCAAGAAGGCTCAGCGGAAGTATATGGCTCGCGTGTGTCATATAGCCAAGGTCTCGCTGTACGTCGGTAAGGTAGTTAAAGAATAGCTTTATTCTTAGAAGAAAAAAAAAAAAAACGTATGTACATTTCTCATGTTCAATCCGCATAAGTTTGTGCGGCTTGTGTGAGTGACTGGGCAGCCTATAGGCAAATAAACTCTGCATAGACTGCTCGGCCTAGGCAAAGTATGTTTTAAATGTGGCCTCCTGCCGTGGCGTTTATTGTAGTCGTGTGCGAGTATTGGAAAAATTCCGACGGAACATCGAACATCCTGCTGATCTGTTCGGCGCAATATTTTCGGGAAAAACTTTTCACAGATCCAGCGCTTATATTGGGATCTATATGAAGCGCTGGATTCAGGAATCGGAATTCAGGAATGAATTCAGGATCGCCAGTCAGCCTCTAGAGTCTGTAAAGGAATATGTTTATCTAGGTCAATTACTCACAGGGGACCCTGATCATGCGAAAGAAATTTACAGAAGAATAAAATTGGGTTGGAGTGCGTACGGCAGGCATTGCGAAATCCTGACTGGGAGCTTACCACTGTCGTTGAAAAGAAAAATGTACAATCATTGCATTCTACCGGTGCTAACATATGGGGCAGAAACTTGGAGGTTAACAAAGAAGCTCGAGAACAAGTTAAGGACCGCACAAAGAGCGATGGAACGAAAAATCTTAGGAGTAACGTTAAGAGACCGGAAGAGAGCGGTGTGAATCAGAGACCAAACGGGGATAGCCGTTATTCTAGTTGACATTAAGCGGAAGAAATGGAGCTGGGCAGGCAATGTAATGCGTAGGATGGATAACCGATGGACCATTAGGGTTACAGAATGGATACCAAGAGAAGGGAAGCGCAGTCGAGGTCGGCAGAAAACCAGGTGGGATGATGAAGTTAGGAAATTCGCAGGCGCACGTTGGAATACGCTATAGCGCAAGACAGGGGCAATTGGAGATCGCAGGGAGAGGCCTTCGTCCTGCAGTGGACATAAAATATAGGCTGGTGATGATGATGATGATATGAAGCGAAGCTTTAGGGAATGGGTCAATGCTAGCTGATTCATTGTGGTGAGTACAACTGACGTTTCATTCTAAGCAACGTGTAATCAAATGCAACGCTTGTTTCAGGCAATGCATCTCAGGCGAAAAGGCTTTGCTTTAAGTAATGCAGTATTTTAAATTTCGCACTTAATTCGGTCTTGACTACAGTATAGATACAGTTACAACTATACGAACTGCACGAGGGTCGCTGTGCCGGCCAGGTCGCATATTCCAAAGCAGCTCGGTGTATACGCTACATAAAGACGTCGACGACAGCAAGGGCAACGTAGTTATAGTGGAGATAGAAAACAAGTACACGCAGAAAACAGGAGAGGGAGAGAGTATATTTGCGAGGCGGGTGCCAGGCAAGATTGGATTGCTCGACGAAATTGTAAGTTCACGGGACGTCGTCCCAAGGGAAAAGAAAGACGATCCTAGTAGAAAACGTCTCGGCCCAGGGAGGGACTCGGTTCGCGCGACATCACACAGCCACACATGTGCGCGCAGCTCCGGCGTGAAAGTTGACGCCGAAATGTGCGGGCCTTTCGTCGAGGATCATAAGAGGAAAGACAATCTGCGACAAATCTTTCCTCGTCCCTCCTGCCTCTCGCTGTAGCCGTCTTCTTCTCACGTAAGTACACTGCGTGCTCATACGCGCAACACGACCAAGCGTTGGTTCGTTGGTGCGTGCGGCGCCGGTGGCACAAGCCCCGGCAGGCTACACGTCCTGTCTTTCGAGACGAAAATGAGGCGAGTCGACTTCCTTCCGGGACTGTGCGCACCATTCTCGCGCGCCCGGATGTTGCGTCTGCCGCCCGACACGAACGCACACACATGGAGACGCGTACGGGCGCTGCGGCTCGGCGGCGGCGGCGGCGCCGCGTCTATACGCAGGCTCGCAGACGAGACTTCATGCGTGGCGCAAGCGCGTAACGCGCGTGTCCAATCGCGACCGCCATTTCACGCCGGCGCGGGAGGGGCGCCGGCTGCGCGCCGCGCCTCCGCGGTGGAGAGGAGGTGAAGCCAGGCTGCTCGCTGCCGCCGCAAGAGTGGGTTTGAACTTGAGGCAGCGTGAACTACCGCGGACACCGGGCTCGCGATTTACTGAGTCTGAGGAGCATGCTGTGAGATCGCTTGTTGCAGCGGTGGGCCCTCAGTACGACCGCGTCGCTCTGTTAAGGATACGAAAGATACCCTGGAGGATCGGGGAAAACGGGAACTGTGTCATGTACCAACG